>NW_017731496.1:135211-142065 GCF_001890085.2 Hipposideros armiger | reverse complement strand
AGTAAGTCCCCGACTTATGAACATTCGAGTTGCGAACTTTCACAGATGCAGCCAATCATGCACCCAAATTGGACTTAGGAACGAATCCGACTTATGAACGTTCTCCTGGAACAGAACTCGTTCATAAGTCAGGGACTTACTGTACAGACATCATGTTGTACATTACATCCCCAGCACTTACCTTGTAACTGGAAGTTGGTACCTTCATCTATTTCCTTCACCCTCCACTCCAAAGGCTGTTTTTTAAGTGCAAATGTAACATGAGCATCTGCTAACACCATGGTTAGAGGCTCAACATGTGGAGGCTTTTGCTGTGCTGAGCAGCTTTGTTGATATTTAAGATAGCAGAACATGGAAGAGCAAGGAGTTCTTCACAAGGCCCATGTTAGTTCATGCCTTTGTACATGCTTTTGCCCAGGGCGGCCTTGTATCGCTTTCTCAGTTGTGTAGCCTTTTTCATTCAAGGCTGGTGCCTCTCCTGGTCTCTGACTTGAAGTCCCTATACAGAGAGTACTTAACACTTCATATTATTTTCTTCTTGATTCTTCTTCCATTCAATTAATTCCTTGAGTATAGGATTTTGTGTTTTAATTTCTCTATCACTATTCATGGTATTATGCATTGTCAGTAGGCAACAAACATTTGAAATGAATGATTAATTAAAAGATCATGGGGATCAGGCCTAGGACCCTAGCCTAGCTGAGGAAATATTCCCTGAGCATAAGTAATTAAGATCATTGGTTCAGTAATTATTTTTTGATTGCCTTCATTGTCTATATGTGTGTATTTAGAACTTCTTAATGGCATATCATTAAAGTAAAGAGATTCTTAACTTTAGAGATCACATTTTATACAGTTTATTAAAATATATTTCCCTTAAAAAGATGACTTAATACTCATAAGCTTGTGGGGATTTTGAAACTGTTAAGTAGATGGTGTTGCATCTCTAATTTCTACCTGGAATAGTACGTTTTAGAAGTCCTTTGGTTTCTCTTCTTGACTTCAGGCAGAAATGTATTAAGCCTCCTAGCTTCTTCAGTAATTCAGGTTTCCTGACTTCTTTTTCTTAAGCACGGTGGTGCCTCACAATCCTTAAATAATCCTGGAACTTAATGTTCAACTTAATTTTATTCTCCTCTGTATTAGGTATCAAATGCTGCATAACAAATCACCCCAAAACTTAGAGGCTTAAAACAGCAATAATCGCTGATTATGTCTCATGGTATCTTGTGTGTCAGGAATTCGGGAGCAGCCTGGCTGGGTAGATCTGGCTTGGGCTCTCTCAGGAGGTTNTACGTATCTTTGTATATGTGTGAGTATATTGTAGGATAAGATACTAGATTGAAGAATATGTTCATTTTAAATTTTAATAGTGCAGAATTGCTTTCCGACTGCAACTTCTGTAATCCCATCAGTGTATGAGAATACGTCTTTTCCCATATCCATGCCAGTCATTATTTGTCAGTTTTTAATTCTTGCAAATCTGAGAAAGAGCTTGTTTTAATTTGTATTTCCTTAAGTATGAGTAAGATTGAACATTTTTTTCATATAGGCCTATGAACTGTTTGGTGTACTTTGCACACTTTTTTTAACTGGGTGAGGTGTGGCTATTGTCTTTTGGTTGTCTTTTTCCTGATGATTTCTAAGAGTTCTTTGTATATTAAGTAGATTATTCCTTTTTCATTTTTAGTATGTTTTTAGAATTAAAACAAAGAATTTATGTGGTGTTTCTTTCTAGGTCATTCAATATTAACAGGGTTGCAACTCAGGCTGTGGAAGATGTTTTAAATATTGGTGAGTACCAAAATTGCTATTATATATTATATTTATAATATGCTATATATAATGTATATGTTTTATTGTGTTTGCTATTATATGATACAAAACATTTTATTTAATCAAGATATTTTCCCCTTTTCCTTTTTCAATAGCAAAACGACAAGGAAATTTAAGTCTTCCATTGAACAGAGAATTGGTAGAGAAAGGTCAGTGACAAATGATCATAATTGCTAACTGTTTCATTTAAGTTCTGTATCGATTTTAAGGATGTTATTGTAAAGTGTACTTGTCTAATGAGAAACGCACAGTACTTTGACTCAAACATGCTCTTAATAGCCCTTTAAATATTTTTAAATAATAAAAGATTTAAAACTGGACTTTATCTTATGATTTTTGTCAGCCATGAAATATAACCTCTATGTCAAAAACAGCGCAACTGCAAACATATCCTAGGGAATAGGAAAATAAAGAAAAATACATACCTGGCAAATGGGAAATGCACACCTAAACTCAGTGTGCCATTAATATCCTCTGAATGAAAAGGAATTCACTGAGCTGTGAATGCTTATCTTCATAGTCACTAACACGTTCTCCAACCATCTCCTACCTACTCCTTCCTTTTTACTTCAGGGTCCTTGAAGAGAACTAGCACTGTTGGGAGATAGGATACTGACCAGGGAATTTGACGATCTGGGTTCCAATCCCAGACCAACCAGGCACTCACTGTGAAACTGTGGGTTAGACTGTCATTCTCCACTCCTCCACTTCCTCGACTGTAAAATGGGGGAGGGGAAGTAGATCACTGGTGCGTAGGAATTCTTCAGATTTATTCTTTAAATTTTATTTTAAAAAATATTTAAATGCTTAAACTGAAAAACACATTCATTTGATTTGCATATGAAATTTTAACACTCCAAAGTTCACTCATCCACCAGGATCATTTTTGTACAGACCTCAAAAACTAAAGCTTTTCTTACTGTCTCTGTTTAATGGAAAAGTATCCTAAGATTGTAAGGTAAATTAATTTTTAAAAACAAAATAAAACAAACTCATTTACAGTTGCATATACCTACCTTTGGAAGGATTTTAAAAAATATATACAGCTAAAATAAAATATAGACACAAATGGATATCGACACTTAAGATTGTAACTATCATCCATCCATAAACACAGACACTTAAATTTGAGTTATCGGAATAATTTCATTCCTGTTGGTTGCCTGTAAAACGATTTAGCAATACATGATATTTTAGCAGTATCAGTTCATTTGTCTGTATATTTTGGATTTCTACATAATAATTCCTTTGTTGGGGAGATGTTTTGCCTCTAAAGTAGTTTGAAAACAGGACTGAATCTCTGAGGTCCTTTTCATTTCTCTAAAATAGACTCTGTTCTCCCTTTCTCAATTTGAGACCTAACAGATAGTTTCAATCATGGTTCATGAGCTAGCTAGCATTAGCATTAAATCTGTATCAAAGAAAGGAAAATTAGGCATTGATAGTAATTGATTCTTCATTATGTAATTTATCTTAAAACATACTGTATATAGACCAACTGAAATTTATATCAGGTATGTAAATTAAGAGTATATATATATATATATATATATATATATATTAAAGTGATTGCTTTTCCCTTAATAATCTGAATGAATGCTATTACACTGCAGATTTGAGGCTCTTCAGAAGCAATAGTGAATGCCAATGCTGCAGCAATCATTACACTTCTGGAACTACTTTCTTCAGAGCTAACACATATTTTGTGTGTGTGTTCCCAGAGGAAACTTTTTATTTTTGGGTGTGAATTAGATTTTTTAAAAAGAACCAAATAATTCAAATGAAATTTTGGTAAAGAAGATAGATTATCTGACAGTCTTATAATGTCTTTTTAATGTGCTATTCAATTAAATGTTCTTTTAAGCTTGATTTCCTTGTCCAATTGACTTTAACCAGTTTGTGCTTTGCATGCCAACTCTCACATGCCTCTTTGTTAGAGAGAAAGCAGGTCCCAAAGATTTCTAAAACTATCTTGAGTAAAGGCATTTTCAGTAGAGAAAGCATATGACCTGTCATTGTTTGAGACTGCATTTCATATCAAGACTATTAACTTATAATTATGCTCATGAGTATTTTGGATAAGAATTTGGCAGGGGGGATATGGCAACTCAAGTTTCACTTTTTAAATTTTTTTTTTTTTAAGATTTTATTGGGAAATCGGGGGGAGGGGAACAGACAAGTTGCTGTTGTTTTGTTCTTCAGTCTAGTTGTGGAGGACGTTGCCTCACTGGCCCAAGCCGGCACCATCGCTGCGCTCCTCCCAGGCGAGGCAGATCAGTTGCCGGCTTCTGGATGGCTGCTCACNGTATAGAGGTTTTTCTCCTTTGGTGAGGTAGAGATCATGTCTCTACTTTCTTAACCTTGTTACATGGTCTTAGCAGTTTGGTAGAAAGATGGTTAAAATTATTGGCTAAAATTGAATGCTCAAATTCTCTGAGATTTTATATTTTTTATCCTCATCTTCTCCTATCCAGAGTGACTGAGGGTTAGATTTACTCCAACCATGCTCAGATTCTTGGTATCTCTGTGTTATGTATTAGGTGTTTCTTAAGTGGTGGGGATTTTTTTTCATATTTCTTTCACTTAATTTGTTCAGTGGTCAGACTACCCCAAGAAGAGAAGAGTAGAGGGGAGGAGCTGAGATAGGGCTGGCTGATTATAGTAGAGCCGAGTTGGACTACTTTTTATTTCCTGACTTGGACTAGATTTTTTCTCTGGGTATTTGGGAAATTGTATTAAATCTTCTTGACTTCTGGAGTTATTTTATTAATAATGATTCTAGTTTCTGGTCATTTCAGAACTGGCACTTCTACAAATGACTAATTTATAGCTAGCAAGTGGGAGTATGTTTTTGTATACGTATCTCACAGGTCTGTCCCATTGGTTTTTTGATGTATCAGTTTTTGGTTTTGAAATCAATTAAACCTGACTTTTTTTTTTTCCTTTACTTTTACCAGAAATGTCATTTAAGTTTTAGTTGTAATCTTACATGTTATATTTGTTATTGATCTCTTTTTGCTTTTATTGTAAAAAAAAAAATCATCATTGCAGAATTTTAGAGGAAGGATTTTTATCTAATCCAGCCACCTTAACACAATACTATTTTAATTTCAGAATGCTTTCTTTTTTGTATATGTTATATTTTTGGATGAGTAAAACAGTATCTTGGATTTAATGGATACTTGATAAAGAATTTGACTTTAATTCAAATTATTTGGGAGATTTTGTACACGTACATTAGATATTTTCATTACAGTTGCAAAGAGAAATAAACATCTAAATCTGTCTTTGAGCAGGAACCTTGGGTTTTAGGTATTTCTGGTATAATTTATTCATGGAATAACTAGTTTTTTAATAGGAACTTTTTAATTTGGTGAAATTATAATGCCTAATGCTTAGTTTAATTTATTCTATCTTGACATATCTTGCTTTTCCTTTACTCTTCAAAGGTGGCTATGGAGGCAGCGAATCAGGTTATACCTTGAAGGGACCGGCATAAACCCTGTCCCCGTGGACCTTCACGAACAGCAACTAAGTTTGAATCAACATAGTAGAGCCTTCAACATTGAACGAGTCCATGATGAAAGTAAGTGGATTGGGAATTAGATGCATTTGGGGCAATATTTAACTTATAGTTCCTTTGATCTCTAATTTCTAGAAATAATACTTTATAATTTTACTTCGGGATTTTAGTGCCACTGACAACACTCAAAACTTACGTACAACAAACTACTTCAGGTGTAAAACATTATAATTAGACACTGAAATAACAAATGTAGCATATTTCTAGAAGAAATGTTTTCTAGGATGGGTTTGAAAACTAGTGGATTAGGGAAGGATTATAAAATGTCCAAGGAATAGATGATATTTAAGGAGAGATTCTTGGCCTTAATCTTTGAAAAGTCAAAAAGGAAAAAGAAAGCAGAAATAAAATAAGCTAATCTGTGGAAGATTTCATAATAGTTATATATTTATATAATTATATTTAAACATATTGACCATAGTTATAGTTATTGATTAAAATGTTTTTTTTGTTGGGAAATTCTACATCCCAGCCTTAAGATTTGTGTTTCAATTATTTTTGTAAGCTGCAAAGAGAAATTAGCATAAGATGATATGCAGCTTTTTTGTTATAAGTTGTTAAAGTGAATTCTCATAGTTGAGCTTATTTGTGGACTATAAGTTAGCCATACTTTTCTACTTTTCCCAGTAACTTACAAGATTTTCACGATGCAAGACCTTAGGAGATATCCTAAATACCTAGATTTTTTTTTTCTCCTGTGTTTCATTTCTTGGCTAAACTTATCAGGAAAAGCTACCCTTACATATCTGCTTTCTGTCTGTGTCTTGTCATGCTTCCTGATGTTTATTATTTTTTTTCCCAGAATTTTTCATGGTGATTTATAGCTTTATAAGTTAGACATGTTTGTCATGGCCTGCGTGCCAACCGAGCACTCCCGACTTGTCAGCCAGGAGCTAGACAAGAAAGAGACTAGAGACGAAAGCTGGGGACAGGAGGTCCACTCAGTGCTGATGGCAGAGAGTGGCCATGTTTATTGTTTATACACAGCTTTTATAGCAAAAGTAACTTTTCTTAGGTAGGGGGTTTGGGGAGCAGTCTCCCCAAAGTGATACAAAACACAGCAAATAGAAACTGTTAACAGGATGGCCTTCCACTCTGTAACTTTTAAGGTTGTCTGTGATGTTGCTGTTCTTTATTCAGGGGCACAGAGGAGATGAGATTTACCCAGCAACCTTCCCACGCTGCTCCCCAAGACCTAAGAGCCTGTCAGCTTGCCAGCTGTCAGGCTTAACCCTTACTGCAGCCCTGGTCTGTAACTTTTAAGCTGCTCTTGAGCTGCTCACCCTAACATGGAGGCCTGTAGCTTGCCAGTTTACAGCCTCAGTGTCCCTGGCTGATCCCAGCTGGCTCCCCACATCTCCCCCTTTTTTATTTTTTAAAGAGCCTTTGATTTAAAAGGTGGCGGATGGCCCCACGGTGGCTGTGTCTGTCTTAG
>NW_017731496.1:118147-132598 GCF_001890085.2 Hipposideros armiger | reverse complement strand
GGCTGTGAATCGAACCAGTGATCCTGTTGTTCGGAGCTCACACTCTTGAATGAGCTTTTAACCAACTGAGCCACTCGGCCGGCCCTCAGAATTTTTTATATACCTTTTTGTGTCAAGTTTTTTCTACTGTATTATGAGTTTGAGCTGATAATGTTAACCCATCTTGTAATTTAGTCAAATAACAAGTTTTCAAAGGGTACTTGGCATTGTAATAACAACTTGTTATATTTGCAAGAATAGTTGGGTCCCCTTTAGGCAGTTATAATCCAAAAGAAATGAAATACATGTATTTAATGTTCAATAAACATAGAAATAGAAGAATAATCAGGCTAGCAAGTCAGAGAAGAATATTAGATCAGTGGTTGTATTGTATAATGGTGAAAAGTTTTATTAGCGTATTGAATGTCTAATGTGTATTAGATATCTATTGCTGCATAACAAAGTAACCCAATATTTAGCATCTTAAACATAAATATTTATGATTTCATAGAGATTGTGAAGGTCAAGAATCCAGGAGCAGCTTAGCTTATTAGCGATGGTTTAGGTCTCTTAGGAGATGACAGTCAAGCTGTGAGCTGTGTAAGCAGCATCTGAAGACATGACTGGAACTGTAAGATCTGATTCCCAACTCATCCCATGGCTGTTGCAGGAAGCTTCAGCTCTTCACCATGTTGGCCTCTGCACTGAACTGCTCAGGAAACAGCTTTTCCCAGAGCAAGTGATCTGAGAGAGTGACTAAGGCGGAAGCCAGGGTGTCTTCTTTAACCAAATCTCAGAAGTGACATGACTTCTGCTGTACATTGATCACATAGACCAATCCTGGTATGATGTGAGAGGGCTGTCAATACCAGGAGGCAGGAATCACTGGGGCCCATCTTGGAGGCTAGCGGCTACCATTGGGGTGGACTTTTAAACTATGACGTAGGAGAAAGTGTGGAGGGGACAGAAAAGGGAAAGTGTCCCATGGTGCTTGCCCAGATTCTTGAATGCAATGAATCTACTATTGGTGACATTGAGAGGATGGGTTGGCATTTCCAGTTGGAGACTGATAAAAGATAAAAAGTAACAATCACAAGTTTGATGCAGAAAGCAGTGGGAATCCTTTTGAGGATTTTGTGTGATGGAGTGGTGTTTAAGTCATCGTCAAGGAAGATTGCTTAAGCTGTACATACAACCTTATAGAGNGAGCCACTTGGCTGGCCCTACAATATTCTTTGAATGTCTAAAAATTATCATTTTAGAAACTTCAGTTACTTTGGGACTAAATGTAGTCAGTGAATAAGTTTATGTGTATACAGGAGAATCAGTGTGAGAACATGCAGATTAGAAAGTTTTTAGTCACTGTTTCAGTGTCTGGCATTTAGTGAATATTTGCTGAATTTAAAATAATGGCTATTCAGCTTTATAATAAAAAAGTGCCTCCCAAGGTGTTAGTCTTCTGGGCTGTTTTTGTATTAATGAATTGTAGTATTAGAAGAAGTAAGAAAATGAAATGAAATTCTAGTCAATATTGCTATTTGTCAGGAGCTATAAAAGATGTTTTTAAAGCACATAGAGATTTGGGATAATCATTAACTTTCAGTTTGTTCATATGCTTCCTGACTTAATATAGTTAATTGGCTGTTGTAATTGAAAGAAAAGCTAATCTTACAAAGCTAAACATTAATTTGTTTATAAAACAGAATTGTTTATTTTATATATCTATTATAATCTACCTCAGAAATCATACTCCTTTATGTTATTAGTGGAAATTTGGTATAACCTTCACTTTTTTATCTTAGGAATGAGGGAATTGAGGTTCGTCTAGTAAAGAGGAGAGAATATAATGAAGAAACTGTTCGATGGGCAGATGCTGTCATAGCTGCAGGAGGTAATAGCTTTACAGAAGTAAAGATGTTGGAATACAGAAATGCTCTTTAATGCTCATTTTTCCAAACACCCTGTGGTCAAGCTGTAAATGAAGCCTTCAATGTCTTTTCTACAAAGAGGTAATTCTGTACACAGCAGGCTTCAACTCTATGTGTAATGTTTTATCTCTTAAACAGAATACTGGATTATATGGATGTTCATTATAATATTCTTTGACCGTCTGAAACTTATCATTTTAGAAACTTCAGTTAATTTGGAGCTTTAGGATCAGGTTTAAAAAGATCTGCTTACGTAACATTTCACTGTTAATGAATGAGGTTACTGTGAGGTTCCATGCATATATTTGTGTGTATCTATTTAAGCTTCAAATACGATTCAAAGGACTAGTTATAACTGTATTTTGGTTTATTATGCCAGTCTTTAAAAAAAAAGCTGAAATTGTTTAAGAGTTGAATGAGATTAGATAAATTTCATCCCTCTCTGGCCCCAATATACTTATACTTATTTTTTCCTGAGCTTTATTATTAAGTTGGTGAACATTTTTTCTAAAGCTTTTAAATTGACAGCATTTGTTGGAGAGAAAAATCCAAAATGGGACACTGTGTTGGATATATTCTCATTAAAATAAGCTATGAATTTGGAGAAGGGAAGAGAATTGGTTAATAGAAGTGACAGGATTAGAGCAGTGGTTCCCAGGTATACTACTGGCATCTAATAAGTAGAGGCCAACGATACTGCTAAACATCCTGCAGTGCACAGGACAGCCCCCACAACAAAAAATCATCTGGACAAAATGTCAGTCTTGCCACTGCTGAGAAATCCTGGATTAGAGTGGGACCAGTAATACGAAGGGGTAGTGGGTAGAAAGGAAGTGGAACAGACTGAAGCAGTTAGGATGGGTTGGGGGTGTGACTGTTAAAAGGACTAGTGTTCCAGTGATGTTAATAAAAACTAGATTTATATCAAGCCTGGTTGTGTCTTCTGTCCTTTAGGTGATGGCACAATGCTTCTGGCAGCAAGTAAAGTCTTGGACAGACTTAAACCGGTTATTGGAGTAAACACTGATCCAGAGCGGTAAGGAGAAGTGTGTTCTGTTTTGTTTGTTTGGCATTTTTTTGGCATGTTATACATACAGACATGCTTTGCTTTGCCGAGTAGCTGTTTATAATAAATCTTAAAATTTGGAAGCTCTCCTTTATTTTCTCTACCATGGTTACATTGTGGGGCTCTGTTGCTACAGGGAGTTTACTGTGGTGTGTGAAGTGGAAGCATTATGAACATTAGAACTATGCTCCCAGCACATTTTAGTGATGGAATTTAGGCATGTAAAATTGATCTTTACCTCTAGTAGAGTTCTCTTCTATGTAGTTGTTTTCAAGGAAAAGAGCTATTGTTTTTAGCTCAGGCATGAGGAATATATTTGCATTTAGCTGGCATTGGTGGTAGAAATTTTGATATGGTATGGACACGTCCTCACATCGCACTTCCCAGGTAGTGCGGGAGTAGTATCTGTGGCAGAATAGACCTGACCCTTGAGCCAGGTGAGTATTGGTGACCTGTGGTGTTGCTGAAGAGGGCAGAGTTCATAATGTTCCATCTTCTGTCCTTCCTCACGGCTCTCATCTACATTCCTGGTTATGCCTCCACTGATTTTCTGGTGCCTTTATTGGCTTACTGAACAGACCAAACTGTATTGCCACTTTTTTTTTTCTTCCCTCAGCTTCACTGACATTTACCCTCATTCTGTTCCAGCCACCCACAGCCATGACTATGCCTGGGCTTTATGGTCATCTGGAATCTCCTCTCTCTCAAATCTTAATTCCACTCTGATCACAGCCTCCTACCTTAACAGCAGTCTCATTCCCTCAATCCTATAAATCTGCCCTTTGACTTAGTGCATTGATCCCCGCTATTTCCTTAACTTAATGCTCCCTTACTTTATCAATTTCTTTACAAATTTCATAAATATTTTCTATCATTATCTTTCTGCTTAATCCTATAGATCAGTCTCTCCTTTCTACATCAGCACTGCTGAAGCCATCTGGGGGGAAAAAATCACAGAAACTCGGGCTTGGTGGCCCCAAATTTACTTTCAATTTGTAGTTTCTAGCACTGAGAACTGTACTCTTAGAGTGGCACAAAAAAACCCCAATGGCCCAAGTCATCTCCCCTGTTCCCTGTGGTAGCTACTTCAAGAGTGGGCCTTCAACTTCTGTATCCCCCTTGATTTCCTTACCCTTCTTCTTTCAACATACCCATCTCTTATCTCATCAAGGAAATGAGTCACTGGATTAGAACTTCAGGTTTGCTCATGCTTAAAATAAAATCTTGACCTGTCATTTGTTGCCTTTTTCCCCCTCTCTCCTTTCGCTTATGATTCCTTTTATTCTAAAAACTTAAGACTCCCATCTTTCAAGAAAATGTAATAAATCCTTTACCCTGTGTCACTCTCTTGGTTATTGTCCCTCTTTGCCTCTCCATTACCCCTAAGCTTGGTATCTCCACTTCCTTCCTTCACAGTTATTCTCTAAGCCTTTGTAGTCTTTCCTGGATTTGCCCCCATCCACTTCATTGACATTGCCTTTGACTTACAAACTGGTGGTATCCTGGTTACTGAACCTACTGGGCAATTTAGTCTTTGTCTTACTTGATTTCTAGGAAATTTTGTGCTAACTGCTTCCTTGTTGCAGCTGTACTTCTTTGACATTTTTGATGCCCCTTTCCTCCTATCTCTGGCTACTTCTTTGTCTCCATCTCTTTTGAAAGATCTAATTTTTTGGTCACTGCTTAAATACTGGTGTTTTCATATGTTATCCTCTGGGCCATCTATTTTCTCCTTCACTCTCTATACTTTTCTAGAATAACTGATTTGTATCTAGGGTTTTAACTTAGATCCTGGTGACTCCAAAATCTTTATCTCTAACCTCGCTCCTGCTTCCACTCTCTTTTCTCCGCGGCAGCCAGAGTGATCATTTTATGAAAGTTTGATAATATTATGTGACTTCTCTGCTCTGCATCTTATGATGGCTCTCCATCTAGCAAAACAGGATAAAATCTAATTCTTTACTGTGACTAGGGTGACCAACTTGTCTTGTTTTGCCAGAGACTTTCCCAGTTTTAGCACTGAAAGCCCCATGTCCCAAGAAAATTGTCAGTCGCAGACAAACTGGGATAGTTGGTCACCTTAACTGTGACATATATCTGGCCCCTGACTATTATTCTGTTTCCTTATCTCCTTTTATTTTTCCCTTCCCTCATTCTATTTTAGCCATACTGCCCTCTACTTGAGTATCCAGTGGCATTAAAAATGTAACATTTCTGCAAATGAACCTATTTCCTTTCCCCTCCCCCACCACACTTGATGAATGGAGTCATAATCTGCACTGAAGCTGAGGTACCCATCCCTCACCTTCTTTATCAAATTGGTCTAAGGATCTAGTTCTAAGTTTTAGGGATCCTACCTTTGAATCCATTTCTTGCCATCCTCACTGTTACTAAACATAGCTCAGGCCTTTATAGATTGTTTTTACTACAGTAGCTTCCAGCCTCGCCTTCTCCAACCCATCCTTTAAACTTTGCATTCATATTCTTTCCAGAGTGCAAATCTGATTGTATCTACTCCTTAAGTAAAATCTTTTAATTGAAATTCATGACCTTCAGGATGTATTGCAAAATCCTTAGTATAATACATATTAACTTGCACTGTCTGTTGCCTANTTAGTTTGGGTTGAACCTAGGAATATTAGAACAGTCTTCTAAGACTTTTTGTTCTTAAGTCTTAGCTACAATGAAAAGATATTAGTTACTAAAATCATTTGCTCTTTATATATTTTAATTCAGTGCAACCTTAATAAACACAGCTCATTTTTATGTGACTTTTAGATTTAAAAGAGGGAATTCTAAAACAGTGTGTTCCAATAACGTGACTATGCTAAGTAATTAGAATGTGCCTTATACATTACCCTTGCATTTGATGTTCTCATTCAGTGTTGAGTTCCTGCCATGAACCAGGTAGTGCCCTAGGTGCTTTATGTCTCCTAGTGTGTGATAGTAAGAATAGTGAGATAGGTATTGTGGACCTCATGCTAAACACTAATAAAGTCAGGACACTAAAGTACTTTATTACCACTTAGTAAGTATGAGCAAAGGTACAAAGGCGAGAATGAGCATGGTGTGGTAGGAATGTGAAATTGGAAGGCAGATAATGGTGACAAACAGAATAGGCAAGGGCCAGATTTTATTTATTTTTTAGCATAGGGATTTGGTCTGTGAATGATCCCAAATTTTTAATGTAAAAATTTGTGTATCTGCATTTTTTAAAAAGAGAATGTTTAAAATGTTTTCATATTTTTCAAAATGTGAAGAATATAGGGTTAGAGTGTTAAGTGGAGTATTTCTTACTCCTCCCCTCCTCAAAAGTTAAGAGCCACTGAATTAGGTGAGAGCTGTGTGTCTCATTAGGCTATTCCTTTTCATCAGGATTATCTGCTGATGCCATGTGAGAAGACTTATGAGGCAGTAGAATAATTCCGAATTTCCTGAAAGAATTTTTTCTTCTAAACCTTTCCTTAACCATCTTGATAGATCCTAGGACAGCTACTTTTCAAAGTTATTCATGTTTGTGTTAACATTTGTTTTTAAGTAGGGCATCATACTGGGAAAAGATTTCTAACCTTTTTTATGATATAAAGAAATACAAAAATTTTAAAAATTTTAAAAATGTTAAAAAATTTATTAAATAGTACAAAAGGGTATACAATGAAACGCTCGTCTCCCTTTAATTTCATATCTCTAGTACTAATCTCTAGACATGATCACTATATATATAGTTGTTTTTTTAATATAAATAAAACAGAGAAGTNAAACTTTTTATTGTAAAAAAATTTAAATATATACAAGAGTAGGCAAAATAGTATAATGAATCCCCATGTACCCATTAGCCAGATTCAGTTCTTATCCACTGATGCCCAATTTAGTTTCCTCTGTTCCCCTACTATCTCCTTTTGTCTCATTATTTTCAAGTAATTTTCAGCCATCATATCAGTTCATTCTTAAGTACTCAATAACTTAAAAATCTTTTTAAAAAATCCTAGTCTTAGTGAAAAAAATGAACCTCTGGAAAAAAATGAGAAGTATTATTTAAAAAGATTGGTTAATATTTTATTTTCCTGAGGGCAGTGAGAACTACATTTCTAAAGTGACTTTACTGGTCATTATTTGAAACAATAAAATTAATCATATACTATCCTATAAAATTATTTTATAACCATCTTATAAATGAAAACATTATAATTAACAGCTTTAATTTATCATCTTTTCTGCTCAGCATGGTGTGTCACTTGTTGAAAAGTAGATTGAGAATTAGTAAGTTTCCCATCTCCTTCCCCTTTTCTTCTCCCAGTACAGTAAGTCCCTGACTTACGAACATTCGAGTTGCGAACTTTCACAGATATGAACAGACTCGCATTATGAACATTTGTAGATGCAAACAAATTTCAGAAGTAGCTCACGTGTCTGCCGGACATTGTCACAGTTGTGCTGCTGTGTGCTTATTGTACAGCGCGATAGTGTACAGTAGTGCAGTGCTCAGTCAGAGCCAAGGATGTCCGGAAGCAAGAGGAAAAGCAGTGGTGATGTGGAGGGACTGCTAGGAAGCGCAAAGCAATAACCATGGAAACAAAAGTGAAAATAATTGAGAGATTGGACCGAGTTGAAAAGATGGTAGACGTCACTCGTTCTTATAACATGAATTGTTCAACCATTGGCTTTACATTGTATACTGTATTTGTGTCAAAGGTGTATAAGACTCACTTTGTTGGACTTATGAATGAGTCAGTCTTACGAACGTTCTCCCGGAATGGAACTCATTTGTAAGTTGGGAATTTTTACTCTATTCTCATCCTTTAAAAATGAGCAAAATGATATCATTGGAAAGAGTACTAGCCTGGAAGTTAAGAGACCTGGCTAAACCACTGACTACCTTTGTCACCTTGTACAAGTTTCCTTTTCTGCAAAATGAGGGAAATGGAACAGATAAAATAGTAAGATTACTTTATCTTCTGAACTGTGATTCTGTAAGTTATATTTTATGCATATAATATAAACTCTCAGTTATTTAGCCCCTGCTATTTTGAATATACTGTGCCAGGTACTTTTTATACATTGACTGTAATCCGTAGAGAAATCCTGCAAGAAAGTAGTAGTGTCCCTATTTTGTAAAGGAAGAAAATGAGGCTTAGCAAGGACAGATAATTAGGCTGAGGTCACACCATTAGTAAGTGTCAGAACCTGGATGCAGGCACAGGTGTGCTTGACCACAAAACCAATGCCTTTTTCATTACCAGCTTCCAAATGGAGACGGGGAGCTATTTAGAGGTCACACAGTTGAAAGATGAGTCACTAGGTTGTACTGAAGAATTATCAGGCTGGCCGAGTGGCTCAGTTGGTTGAGTTCGCTCAAGAGTGTGAGCTCTGAGCAACACGGTCACCAGTTCGATTCCCACATGGGCCAGTCAGCTGTGCTAAGCTGCCAACAAGTGGCAGGATGGCTCAGCTAAAAAATGAAAAAAAAAAAAAGAATTATCAAGGTGAATTTGCTAATCCCAATGAAATAGTGCTTATGCTAAAGACAGTGGGCTTTGACTTCTGTGTGTGTCTGTGTGTGTGTGTGTGTGTGTGATTTTGATAGTTTTAGTTTTNTTCTTTGGAAGTACTTGATCATTTCTACCTCTGTAGCTTCTAGAGTAAAACTAAGTTAAATGTGAAGACAAGCATTTTATGAGATGGATAAATACATTTTATCACTCTTGAAAAATTGTTTCAAGGAGAATTAGGGTTTATTTTGGAGAGACAGGCTTCATTGCAACTATAATATTAGGGTGACTTTGAGGTTTATATTATGAACTTTAAATAAGATACATGATTCATATGTTAATAATGTTGAAGTATAGATTCTATTAAAACAAATATGAATATTCTAATGTTTTATGAGATTTATATCATAACATTTCTAAAATTTAAAGAGCTATGGAGAGTTTTTTTCTTCATTACCTGCAGGGTCCGAGGCTTCAGGACCCCAGCTTTTGCCAGTGAGAGCACTGAATGAAGTCTTCATTGGGGAAAGCCTATCATCCAGGTACATTTAAACCTGTGATCTTGAATTTGGAATTTAATGTTTTAGTCTATTTTAGATTTTATTCAACTTCTGCAACTTAGGATTTGTGAATAATTATTATTGTATAAGTAATAGAAATGAAATGTTTGATGAAATAGTTTCGAAACTTCCATACACATTAATACACAGTAAGAGGAAAGAACGTTCTATGACCAAAAAAGTTTGTGAAACCCTAGGTTAAACAAAATGCTGCAGTATTTTCCAGAGCCTTTAATCTATCATATAGGTGCTTTATAAACGTTTAAGAGAATGATGTAAGGAAAACATTTGCAATTGATATAAAACTTTTATAGACAGTCCATATTAAAACTTCCCTACTAATTGTCTTAATAATGTCCTTTCAAGCTGATTTGTTTGTTTGCTTGTTTTTATTCAGGATCCAATTAAGGATCATACATTGCATTTGGCCATCATGGCCCTTTTGAATTAAGAACAGGTTCTTAGCCCTATCCTGTTTTGTCATTCACGATACTAATATTTTTTAATGGTCTAAGCCAGTTGTTTTGTAGAATATCCCTTAGATTTTTTTTTCTCTGCATGATAAGATTTGGACTAAACATTTTTGACAAGAATACTGCATAAGTGGTAATTGCATCCTTCTTAGTACAACATCGTAAGGCAATTGTATTCACAGTTTGAGATTTATAACCATTATTAGCAAAAAATTAATAAAGTTCTTCATTAGGAGTATAAAAATATACTATGTTTCATTACTGATAAAATCTGTTTTGTGGGTGTTGAATATAATTTAGACTTAAATTGTTAGATTTTTTTTTTTTTTCAAAACTTTTTTTTGTGTAACATTAGTTACCAGTTATACAATGACTGCCATAATACAAAGTTAATTTAACTCTCGGTAGTACTTTAGAACTTGCCATCTCATTTTCATATATGTAAGTAAATTTGAGTTGAAGATTAGAGATGAATCCTTGTTCCACTCTCCTGCTACCAAACCATGTGACCTTTTGAAGTCCATGCAGTTGATTCCCTAATTTACTGAGAATTCCATATATTCTAAAATTCTGTTTTCTGTAAGTCATAATATTCCTTTCATATTAAATTCCATATGATATTCCTTTTGTAAGAGGTTTAATTATGTTCAGAAAGGTTTGTCTTAATCAGAAAAACTATCTACGTCTTAACCAGTGACTTAACATAGGTAGTACCAAAAAGAACGAAGCCTGATTCAACAGAATGATTTGAACAATCTTTTTGAGTAGTTGTAATTATTTTGATTAATGTAATTTAAAATTTATTTGGTAAAAATACATTGTGCTGTGTGTAATATGTGAGTCATTAAGGATGTAAAGATGAATAAGGTAAAGGTAGTGATATCTATAAGTTTTTGGACAGTGGTAAAATACGTAATTTAAAAAATTATTAAAAGTAAAATTCTTCAAGTAAATAAAAATATTCTTGAAAGAACTTAATAAAGTGTAAAATATATTTATTTTATCATAGTGAGACATGCTATATAGTTTTTTCTTTTGCTATATATATCAAGTTTGAAGCAATATGGAAACAAATAATGGATGCTTTTATGTGACTGTGAAGAGAAAAGGAAGAAAACTTTAATCAGTGATATAATCTAGTCACTATTGCTAAAGACATAAGATGGAAGAGATCAACAACTTTCAATGAGATTGCAGAAAGTCTGTATTTAAATAAATAGATGACAAAGGTAAAAATGTGAGTTTATGCTTACTCTAGGGAAGCCATTTGATGGCTTAAGTTATTCTGTTTGTATATTTTAAAGGTTGTAGCTTCTGAGAGCTCTAAATAACTTATAACAGGAGGAAAACTAAGATAAATTGATGGACTTTGGGAATTCAGTGAAGTCTCAATAGGAGATTTTGAAATTGAATGCTTTATTTTCTGTGGCAGTAGTGATTTGGGGTTGGTCTATCTCTGATGCTCTGATGCTGCTGATGCTTTTTGTGTTCTTTGATGCCTCATTTTATATCTTTACTAAGATAAGGTCAGCAATTGGTTGGTTTCTGATGTTATTGAAAAAGGTTTCACTATTGAAGGTATTAGAACTTATTTTTAAAGATTCTATGACATAGGCACTTGGCAGAAAGGAAATGAACATTTACCAGATGCCTGCTATGTCAGGCACTGTGTATATTGTGTATGTTATCACATTCAGTGCTCACAGTAGCTCAGTGACAAAGGTTGTTGTATTTATCAGTGGAAAATTAAGATTGAGGTTTGGAGAGTTCAAATAACTTGCCCAAGGTCATATAATTAGTTAGCCTCAAAACTGTCATATAAACCCAGTATTTCTGATTCCAGATCCTGTGTTGAGGCTCACTATGCCCTGAAAGCTTAAGAGCCTTGCTTGGAAAATATAAAGTGCAGCAATATTATTCCTGCCTCATTTATAATGTTCTTAGATTTAAGAACATTTTAAAAGCCCAATTTATTGTCTTTTCTCCTATTTGTTCTAACCTAGAATGTCTTATTCTTGGGCTGTATCAGTGGACAATTTAAGAAGAAGTATACCCACTCTAAAGGGACTGTGAGTTTTATTGCTGCCTTAAAAATATTTCCCTGAAACAAAATTTCTATGAGTTGACTAATCTTGGTAAACCTGCATGAAAGAATCACACTAAATTAGCTGATTGTTTTGGGCTCAAAATCTCTCACCTAACTATACTACTCTTCCTCTCCACCTCTGCTCTTCTATCCCCACTTACCTCTAATCTCTTGTTTCTGTGTGATTCTGGCATAATAGCAGCCATTCCAATGGATTTAGCTGGCTTGTCTGTATATAATAGGCTCCTAATGTGATTAAAATTCCTAATTTTCTAAGAGGACATAACAAAGCTATGAAATAGATTAAATGTGAATATTAAGCCTGCTATCTTTTATTTTTATGAAGAATGCTGACTTCAGAGAAAAAATGTAAAGGAGTTGTATCATGTAAAACCTTCACAGATTCAGAGCTTGGCAGGAAAAATTGAAAGGGTTAGAATAAGAGATAAATTATCCACTGAGTGTTAGTGTTTGCAAGTATGTCTAATAATTGTCATTATTTTGAAAAGATGTATTTTATTAAGGGTTTATTTTAACTTTTTTATTTGCTGGAGAAAAATAACCCAGGGTTGATCAGTGACACCAATATTTTAAGATACAGTTTACAAAATAGGCTTTTGTATGTTTCAAAAGTTCTTTGAATAGTTGCAAATCATTTATACATTCATGCAGTTAAAGAATAGTGTCATTTTTGCTGGTGTCAGAAAACCCATTTGATTTCATTTTACGAAATACTCTAAGAAGTATAAATCTTTAAAGAAATTATAGTTTTAGTTTTATCTCCAGTTTTGTCCACTACTTAAGTACTGGTTGAGAATTCTCTTTAGAACTTTATTATCTCTGTAGCTTACTATTAATTCAAAAAGCACATTAGTATGTAACTTAAGAAACAGAAGTTTAACAGAAACTATTGGTAACTTGCAGGATTAAATACAGACTGAGATATATCAAGCACTAGCTACCAGGGATGAAACTTGCCTAAGAATGGTATTTTCTTTTGGAATTCTGAAATAAGGCTTTGTATATGTTAGATTCCATAAAAGTAGCAGCAGCAGCAATTCTAGGGAAAAATTTACAAGAAGCCCCTGTTTGAAGTGTTGAAAGTATGGATAGAAAGGAGCCTATAGATCAGAATGATTCAGACATGCAGATTTTTTTTTTAAACTTTTCCACTTAGAATTGACTTTCAGTATTAGAATTAGCATCATGATATGTGCGCCTACTAAGGTATATCTAAGTCACACTGGTCTACTTAAATTTCATCAGTTCTGAAAAAGATTATTTTTGTTTTATTTACTGTGAGCCATAAGTTCAGCAAATCCAGTTTTATATTCTCAATCATAGGGCTTCCTACTATGAGATTTCAGTTGATGATGGTCCATGGGAAAAACAGAAGAGTTCAGGGCTCAATTTGTGTACTGGAACAGGATCAAAGGCCTGGTGAGTAACTTGGGATGTTGCTTATCAACTTTTGTGAAATATTTTAAGTAATGTAATTTGCTTGTTACCTCATATAGGCGTGTCTGAGGTCTCTGATACCTAAGAGGTAGCCTGGTTGGTTGGCTCAGTTTCTGCTTTAATCGTGGATTGGGTCCAGAATTCTTGTCTTGACTTCTTTGATTACAGGTGCAGCCTAAATTTGGTCATTACTTGGTCATTATTTAGCCTACTGCATGAGGTTTGTAAAGAGAAAAAAGAAAATGAGAAATCCTTTTAGTACTACGTATTTTTTAAAATGAAGAATATTTTAAATAATAGTGAAGAAATGAAAACAAAGCACCATACAAAACACATGCTGGAAGTTTGTGCATTAAAAGCCTAACCAGAGATAACCTAGGGGCTTTAGTATCTTGTTTGCCCCGTAGCCTCTTTCTGGGTAGGCTCTTCTGCTGCTTAGTGCACATGCACATGCCTCCCAGGCTTCTATCTGTGGCAGTCTTCTCCCCTGAGGACAAACTCATTCTAAACTTGACGACTAGAGAGAATGTTAACACATTGTTTGCGGGAAACAAGTAAACTCGTCATAGCGCTTTTTTATACCAAAGTGCGGGAGTTAACTCAGGTATAGAGACCTCTTTGTTAGAGGCGATTTGGCGGGAAAATGCCCGCTTACAAAGTGTTAATAGCATTTCAAATTCAGTGCATTTAAAATTGAGTTTATTGTCCTCAGTTTTTCTGCCTATGTTCCTTGTATTGCTTAATATTTGTTGATATCACTGTTTACCCTGAGTTCATACTCTAGAGAAAATACATTATGCCTCCAAACCTTGCTCTTACCCTCTACACATACCAGCCTCTGAATCCAGTTAGTTGTACTTCTGAAGTCCTTGACCCCCTTTTTCACTTTCTATTGCTATTTCTTTGGTCTAGGCCCCCATCTTTTTAGTGGATATTCTTTATTCTTCAGGCCTCATCCATACTACTAACAGAGTAATGTTTTGAAAACGTAGATAAAATATGACTATACCCCTTCTGTGCTTTAAAACTTTCACTGCCTCCTGACTCTGTTCAGATTACTTGGTCTGTGGTATAACGAATGACCTAAGAACCTTGTCTGCCTGTTGCTGCCCTGCCCCGACCCATCAGCACCCTGGAGACACTGCAGGCTACTTGCAATTCTTAGCACAAGCTGTGTTCTCTCTGGGCTTTTTGTTTTTGCTCAATGCAGCTTCTTTCTGCATTGAATGTTTGAACAGTCTCCACTTTCCATCCACTGGCTGAAACATCCAGTCTTTAAATGTCATTCTCTGTAGGAAATCTTAGTTTCTTTCACAATCATAATTAATCCTTTTTTTTTTCTTCCCCAGCACTTTTTTTCTAATTTCAGTATTATACCACTTACCACATTACTAGTTCTCTAATAAGCTAAT
>NW_017731496.1:102932-107142 GCF_001890085.2 Hipposideros armiger | reverse complement strand
GGACAGGCACTTCACAAAAGAGGATAGCCAAATGGCTGATAAGCATATAAAAAGTGTCCTTTACCATATTGTTCATCTGGAAATGCAAATTAAAACTATATAATACTATACCATACACACCCACCAGAGTGGCTAAAATACTAGTTGTTGTTATGGTGGAGCAAGTGGCACTTTATACACTACTGTTAGGAATAGTTTGGAAAATTGTTTACTAAAGCTGTATATAGCATATGTAGTAATCCAGTAATTCCACTCTTAGGTATATTTCAGAATGTGAATACCAACAGACACACTCAATGATATTTACAGCAGCAGTGCTACCAAATAGGCAAAAACACAAATGTCCATGAATAGTAGAAAAGACACGTAAATTTCACTATTTTTATACAATGGAAGTGTTGTCATACAGCAATGAAAATGAATACAATACTACTACTTGTAATAACAAGGATCAATTTCACCAACGTACTAATGAGCAAAAGAAGCCAGACACAAGCATACATATTCTTCCATTTATATAAAGTTCAAGAACAGATGAAGCTATTACTTCCATAGTGACTGAAATTAGGACAGTGGATATGCTTGGGAAGGAGGGGCCGGGGTAGTGACTGGGGGATGGCAGTGAGGGCAGTGAGGGAGCTTCCTGGGAACTGGGTAAATCGTGATTCCTGATTTGGGGGATGATTACACAAGTGTGTTTGTCGAGCTGTACCCTAATAATGTGTGCCTCTTTTGTGTGTTTTACTTAAGTTTAAAAGTTTTACATGAAAATAGTTACATTCGTGCTCAATTCTTAAAATACTTGTAATGGCAATAACTCAACATTCAGTCTGATGAAGAAAGCCTATGACTATGAGTTCCATCAAGTCTGAACTTGTTCACTCAGATGTTTGGGTGAATGGAGATATCCTGAACATCTAAATTTTGAGATTTTGATAATGTACCCATATATTTACATAGTTACTAATTCTCTCATACCAAAAGGGAACTTGATTTTTAAAATCAAGGCCCAACGATCTACCAGTTTAGATAAAAATTAGGGTTTTTAAAGAAAATATTATTTAGGGTTAAGAAAACTCAATATTTAATGAAATGTTGCTTTCTGCTTAGGGTTTGTGTTCGCTCTCGTTGTTGGGATGCCTGTATGGTTGTGGATGGAGGAACTTCTTTTGAGTTTAATGATGGAGCAATTGCCTCAATGATGATCAACAAAGAAGATGAGCTTCGAACTGTGCTTCTAGAACAGTGAAGGATTTCCTCAGATGACAAAGTTTGATTACTGAAAAAATACTTTTACTGCAGAAACAGACTACCGGTCATAAAGCTACAGTTTTTGGTTATTGTTGAGACTGGTTGCCCTTGGGCTCAAAGGTGACTAACAAAGTGAGATTTGCATTATTCTTCTGTTGGATTCTGATGGAAAAGATGTTCACTGTGTAAGAAAATGGATGGACTAAACTGTTTAGAATTGATACCAGGGAAATTTCTATATTAATGATTGATATCCAAGAGTGCTGATATCTTTTTAAATTTAGAGAGGTAGGTTCAAATAAAGGATTAAATGTTTAGGATTTGAAATCTAACTTTTTTTCCTTCCCTTTCCTCCAAACTTTGTGGAATTGGTCAGAACAAACGCATATCATTTGATTAGTATATAGTTTTTATAGCACCTAAAAATCAAGATTTTTAAAAAATGTTGATGGAGAATTTTGATAAATCCTGACATTGACCTAACTGAAGTAGGTAAATGTGTTTTTATATATGCTAAGAATTTTCTAATTTCAGAACACAATGGTATTGTTATGACTATTAATTTAAAAAGTTTAAAATCATTTTTGAAATCATAGTTTTCATTTAATTGACTTTAAGGTTAGTTTTGACATTGCTGGGTGAAATACATATAACTGGAGAAAGTCATGATGCTGTTACAAATACACTAATTATCCAATAGCTATTTTAGGTCATAGACTATTTTTTTAAAAATGATTTGAGGCTAACAGATTTCTTCCATATTTAAAACTCTAACATGGATTCAAAGACTAAAAGGATGAACTGATTAGACATATTGTTTGGTCAAACCTATAAAAATATTTTCACCTAGCATTAGAAGTATTGTCTGAAAGAAAATGGGTTCTTTAATAAATA
Source organism: Hipposideros armiger (assembly GCF_001890085.2). Lineage (NCBI taxonomy): Eukaryota > Metazoa > Chordata > Mammalia > Chiroptera > Hipposideridae > Hipposideros > Hipposideros armiger. Next base: position 104,997 of record NW_017731496.1, on the reverse strand, counting down.
TGCAAAACACATTAGTTGTGAAATTGCCCTACTTTTAATATCATGGTAGTTTTCACCTAGCTCATATTCCAAGTTTCACACATTAGCTGTGGAGGATAAAATGTTATGGCTTGCCCTCCACACACACACCACTATGAGAGTTCCTATATTTGGGGAGGAAATTATTTTTATCTAATTCTTGATCTACTTAACACATTATCTTAGAATTTTTACCAGAAGCACCTATTGCTGCATCATGAGACCATTGGTATTCTCATGCCATTTATTCAGATTTGTATGTTTTTTTCACTTACCATTAAAAAGTTTTGTTCAGCCATTGAAATATTTATTGAAAATCCATTCTGTGCCATGCTGTATCAAGTGCTGAATATACACTGATGAATGAAACAACTTCTCGATAGAACTTGATTCTAGTGAACTCAGAAATTCTGTAAAAGCTAGGATGTATAATCACTGAGTGCTGTCAGTGTTGCCAACATTTAACATATTCTTGTGAAATTTTTCATATAAATATTACTATACAAAGGTAATCTAGGTTTTGATATATATCCAGAATAAGAATCTGCTTTTCTTTTCTTATTTAAGAGTAGCTACATAGATACTTAATAGCAAAGAGTTTACATGATGCGTACAAAAAAAAAAGCTGGATCTAGTTTCTGGTTTGATTTAAAAATGATATGCTTAAGATATACTTTATGAAAAAGTATAGAAACTCCCCTAGTAGATTTGAAATGCGTTCTTGACAAAAATGCCAACTCTATCTTTAAGATCAAGGAAATCTGATTGTCCATAATGGTATCATAGATCTGTTAATATGTAACATATTAATAGGTAACCCATGTAAAATTGTTCATAAGCCATATTTTAAAGGTTTAAAAAATGCTTAATGTGCTCCATTTGCAGTATAACTTCTAATATTTCTGCTATGTGGTGAGTATTATTTGTAAGAGGTGATGTGAGGCAAAGGATGTTAGAATAGCCAAAATGTTTTTATGAATTAACCTTTAATGGCAATGATAAGTGAATAAAATTAAACTATTATTTTTTTTTGTTTCACTTACTTCCTTAACTCTTATGGGGCCATTGTTTGAAAACCAGATTTTCCCAAAATGTTTCAAAAGTATTTTTCCCCATTGCTATGTATTGTCCTGTGCCCTGTTAACTTCATTCACTACTAATCTTTGACACAGAACTAGGATTTACTATATCANATTGCATTTCCCGTTCATCTTCTCTCCTTTTTCTCTTGAGAAAATGGGGGGAGAGAATAGGATCCTATGGGCTGAGGAATAGCTATACATTTCTACAAATTAATAATTTTTATCTTATCACACTACCCTTTCTGAGCATTTTCTTTGTCCCAAGCTAAATATATTATCTCATTTAAATTCTCAAAAATACTCTGGAAGTAGGTGATTTTATTGTTCATTGAGAGAGTATAAAGAATCTTAGAAGTTAACTGACTTGCCCAAAGCCATGTGGCTAATAAATGGTGAAAGCAGGATTTAAATTCTGGATTTAACTGTAGATGCCTGAGGGATCACTGGAGAGAAAAGAATAGGCTGGCCTATTTCTTTTACTCTTAATTCTTGATACAGAAAGATAAAAGTTTGTATTCCTATGTGACTTTCTCAGCCCTTGCTTTGAATATAAAATGTGGAAATATATATCTTAGGGTATGCTAGTTGTGACAGATAAACTCCCAGTGTCAGTGGCTTAACACAATAGTTTATTTCTTGTTCTTGTGAAGACTGGGTGTTCTAATTGACAGGTGGTGATTCAGGGAGCCAGGCTCCTTCCGTCATGCAGCTCTATCATATTTTAAACAGCTCCTAAAGTCACTGTGCTCATTTACATCAAGTCACAGAAGGAGGACAAGCATGGAAGCATGGAGGGTCACGTGTAGGAGGTTTATAAGACAAGGTCAGAAGTGCTTTCCGGGCCGGCCGAGTGGCGCAGGATGGTTAAGAACTGGCTTGGGACGCCAGAAGGCCCCGGTTCGGATCCCACATATGAGGGCCAGTGACACTGCCCTCTACAGCTAAGATGCTGAACAACAGCTCAA
>NW_017731496.1:82632-98777 GCF_001890085.2 Hipposideros armiger | reverse complement strand
TGTTTTTTAATGGACTATATTGTTTCCAAGAAACTTGCTACCAAACAAATCTTTGGAACAGAACCGCTTTTAAGTTGGAGATAGTTCATTTTGCACTTCTCAAGTGACCATCTTTTACTGAAAGTGCTAATATTTGGTTTTTCATTCTTCATAGTAACAAATGAATATAATGAATCGCTGCTCTACAGTCCAGAAGAACCAAAAATACTTTTCAGTATTCGAGAACCAATAGCAAACAGAGTTTTCTCAAGCAGTCGTCAGCGCTGTTTCACCTCAAAGTAAGCTTCCAAAGTGTTAATGTTTTCATCTCTTGTATTATAAAGCACACTTGGTTTTAATTAAAAGTATTCAATTTCATTCAAATTAAATCTGGTGGGAGAAGTAGAACCTGCGGAACTAATGAGGTATCATGCTAACCTGGCTAAAATGGTATTTTCTTTCAAACTTGATATTCCATTTTTGAAAAAATTAATTTAAAAGAATTGGAGGAACAAAATTAATTAATTTACTGGGTTTGGATTTGTCTCTTTTTTTTTTTAATGTATTAAAACCACAGTAAGATCAAATTATCATTTTAAAAGAAACTGGAAAGCAACTTTTTTTCATACGCTGTGGAATAAAAGCAGGACAAACATTTATATAAAACCTAAATTGTATAGCAGTAGACCTTTAGAGTAGAATTGTTTTCCCTTCCACATCTGTTAAATTTGCTTGTTTGTTTGTTTGTTTGTTTTTTTGAAGGGGGAGTATATACATAAATGAATATGATTTCTTATTTTGTAAAGGTTGCCTAATTTTCCAAACAAGGAAACTTACTATAATTGTGAAAAAATGTAATCTATTTCATGGCAAGCAAAGAACAGTTTAATTAGAAATCGCTGCTTATAGTGTGCATATTTTCTTTTTGAAAATACATAATTGCTTTTTTCCCCAAGAAAGACACTTAAAAAAGAAACTCATCTTACTTAAAACTACTTCACTCATTTGAGAGTTAATTTTGATTAAGCAAGAAATCTATACTCAAGACTCATTTAAATTCTTGCTTATATAAATAGAATAGCTATATCACTTTGGTGGTTGGAAAGTATTCCTTAAGCACATCATAGAAAGCATTTTAACAACCAAAGAGTCACAAATTGAATACATTAGGACTAAGAACTTCTGTTAATGAAGACACCAATAAGAAAATAAAAAGGCACGCCACAGTGAGATATTTGCAGTACCTGTACCCAGCAATGGACTCACATCCAGAATATACAGAGGGTGCCAAAAAAATGTATACACATTTTAAAACATTGTTTGTGGGAAACGAGTAAACTCGTCATAGCGCTTTTTATACCACTTTGTAAGCGGGCATTTTCCCGCCAAATCGCATCGTAACAAAGAGGTCTCTATACCTGAGTTAAAGTGCTATGACGAGTTTACTCGTTTCCCACAAACAATGTGATACCANTTCTGTATTCACTTTACTGAGCCTGGTAAATATGACATTTGAATGCTTAATAATCAGAATGAATAGAGGGCATGTGGTAGCCAGCCTCCAAGGTCATAACATCCTAGTATTTACACACCTTTGTAGTTCCCTACCCACTTCTGTATTCAATCAGAGCTGGCCTATGTGACTAATAGAATACGGAATGGCAGTGTGTGGATTCCAAGGCTAGGTCATAAATGGTTTTGCAGCTTCTCGTCTCTTGGATTGCTCATTCTGGGGTAAGTCAGCCACCATGATGAGATACCGAAGCAGCCCTGTGGAGCAGCTCACATGGAGAGAAATGGAGGCCTCTTGCCAACAGCTGGCACCAGTTTACCAGCCTTGTGAGTGACCCCTTTGAAAGTGAATCCTCCAGGCCAAGCTAAGCTTTCGGATGCTTGTAGTCCTAGCTGATATCTGACTGACTTCATGAGAGATTCTTCCCTCTAGAGTGTTTTAGACCTGCAGTTGACCTCAGCAGGTATTCTATAAAGTGACTGTTGATACCTTTTTTATACTTAGCACTATGTAAAGTATTACAGTGAATATAAAGTTTTTTAACCTCAGTGTTGACCCTCTCAGGTAAAGAAATTGAGTAGTCACAATTTTGCAAAAACCTTTTTTCCCGCTCTTCACACTTAGAATTTAACCTGCAGTTATTAGCAAGAGTTTGTTTTGGCAAGCCTACCCTCAACCTTTTCTTCAAGATCGAACTAAGCATTCTATAAATGATAATGATTGAGCTTCCTGGATACCTTTTCCACATTAGGTGCCATATTCTCTCATTTTCCTATGGCAATATATAGGCAATCTTAACACTTTATTGTTTTTAATAAACAATAATTTAATAAATTTGCAATTTAAAAAACAATTTCTGTCTTCAACAAAAAGCTGTGAACTCCTTAAAGGTGTTCATCCTGATAATGTTTTTGAATAAATGAAGGGTTACATTGGATTAGCTTTCTGAGTTCTCTTTTAGTGACTGGAATATTTTAAATGACATTTAAAAGGGGTTTATGGTTCTAAACACTTTCACATAAATAGTTTAATTCCTCAGAATGACCTTTTGAGATTCATGTTTTTATCCCCCATTTAGAGGTGAGGAAGCTGATGCTAAAGTGACTTGCCCAAAGTTAATAGTTAAATAATTTTACAGGTAAGATGCAAACACCACTGTACTAGTAGATAATTTTGCAGGGTAGTCAATCAGTGGCCAATTTACTGTTATTTTTAAATTTCACTATAATGTGGAAACTAATTATTATGTATCATAGCAATAAAGCTGGATTTAAACCACTATTAATATTTTGTCTATTTTTTTGTTCTTGTTGAAAGCACAGATAATTTTGTGGAAATATAGAGTAGAAATTTTAAAAATTTTATATGTGATTTTTGTAGTTTAGTGACACCTTTTGAATTAAGTCTTTTTTCTTCTTCTTCCCTTTTCATCATCCCAAATCCCTTTTAAAATAAAGGTCTGAGGGTCATTTATGTCTTCCTGTTCGATATACACATTCCTTCCCAGAAGCCTTACAGAAGTTCTATCGTGGTGAGTTCAGGTAGGAACTAATTACTATTATATAAATATCTTAAATGTGTGCCATTAAAAATGCTGTTAAACAGAACAAATTAGATAATATTTGGATTAGTTGATAGTTATGACAGTAGCCATAAAAAGTAATACATTAGCTGAGTCACAACCACATCTAATTTACCTTTTTTCTAGTCCAATTGGAACTATGTGGAGAAACCCTGATAAATGCCACTTGGCCTATAATGTAATTGCAAGTATAGAGGTTTTTCTCCTTTGGTGAGGTAGAGATCATGTCTCTACTTTCTTAACCTTGTTACATGGTCTTAGCAGTTTGGTAGAAAGATGGTTAAAATTATTGGCTAAAATTGAATGCTCAAATTCTCTGAGATTTTATATTTTTTATCCTCATCTTCTCCTATCCAGAGTGACTGAGGGTTAGATTTACTCCAACCATGCTCAGATTCTTGGTATCTCTGTGTTATGTATTAGGTGTTTCTTAAGTGGTGGGGATTTTTTTTCATATTTCTTTCACTTAATTTGTTCAGTGGTCAGACTACCCCAAGAAGAGAAGAGTAGAGGGGAGGAGCTGAGATAGGGCTGGCTGATTATAGTAGAGCCGAGTTGGACTACTTTTTATTTCCTGACTTGGACTAGATTTTTTCTCTGGGTATTTGGGAAATTGTATTAAATCTTCTTGACTTCTGGAGTTATTTTATTAATAATGATTCTAGTTTCTGGTCATTTCAGAACTGGCACTTCTACAAATGACTAATTTATAGCTAGCAAGTGGGAGTATGTTTTTGTATACGTATCTCACAGGTCTGTCCCATTGGTTTTTTGATGTATCAGTTTTTGGTTTTGAAATCAATTAAACCTGACTTTTTTTTTTTCCTTTACTTTTACCAGAAATGTCATTTAAGTTTTAGTTGTAATCTTACATGTTATATTTGTTATTGATCTCTTTTTGCTTTTATTGTAAAAAAAAAAATCATCATTGCAGAATTTTAGAGGAAGGATTTTTATCTAATCCAGCCACCTTAACACAATACTATTTTAATTTCAGAATGCTTTCTTTTTTGTATATGTTATATTTTTGGATGAGTAAAACAGTATCTTGGATTTAATGGATACTTGATAAAGAATTTGACTTTAATTCAAATTATTTGGGAGATTTTGTACACGTACATTAGATATTTTCATTACAGTTGCAAAGAGAAATAAACATCTAAATCTGTCTTTGAGCAGGAACCTTGGGTTTTAGGTATTTCTGGTATAATTTATTCATGGAATAACTAGTTTTTTAATAGGAACTTTTTAATTTGGTGAAATTATAATGCCTAATGCTTAGTTTAATTTATTCTATCTTGACATATCTTGCTTTTCCTTTACTCTTCAAAGGTGGCTATGGAGGCAGCGAATCAGGTTATACCTTGAAGGGACCGGCATAAACCCTGTCCCTGTGGACCTTCACGAACAGCAACTAAGTTTGAATCAACATAGTAGAGCCTTCAACATTGAACGAGTCCATGATGAAAGTAAGTGGATTGGGAATTAGATGCATTTGGGGCAATATTTAACTTATAGTTCCTTTGATCTCTAATTTCTAGAAATAATACTTTATAATTTTACTTCGGGATTTTAGTGCCACTGACAACACTCAAAACTTACGTACAACAAACTACTTCAGGTGTAAAACATTATAATTAGACACTGAAATAACAAATGTAGCATATTTCTAGAAGAAATGTTTTCTAGGATGGGTTTGAAAACTAGTGGATTAGGGANTGATCCACAAATAAAAATACTAAACTTGGCCAGAGTGCCTCTCCTATCTCTGCAGCTTGTGGCTAGGGTACAGGAGGAGGAATCAAGGACCAGAGACAGAATGACAGCCAGATGTTATGTGTCTCTTGATGGAAGAACATAACACCTATCAAGTATGTCCTTGCTATAAAAAAAATTAGGCCTAGTCTAGATCAGGGTTTCTCAACACTGGCACTATTGACATTTTGGACTACACACTTCATTGTTATGGGAAGCTGTCCTGTTTTTCTCTAGGGTAGTTAACAGCATCCTTAGCCCTCTACCCAGTAGATACCTATAGCACCTTCTCCACTTGTGATAACCAAAAATGTCTTCAGATAATACCAACTGTCTCCTGGGGTGCAAAATCACCCTTGATCTAGAGCCATTTGCTACTAGGTCTAACTACCAATTTATGGATTTAGGGGACAGATTAACCTGTTAAACATCATTCCAGGGATTACATGAGCAAAATCCAGAATGTGAAACACAGGACAAACAACCTAGATTCAATAAAGGAACAAAAGGGAGGGAACATAAAGATTAAGAGACTGTCAAATCAGTCCTAGCCAGAGCAATTAGGCAAGAAAAAGAAAACATTCAAATTGCAAAGGAAGAAGCAAAACTGTCACTATTTGCAGATGATATATATAGAAAACCCTAAAGACCACCAAAAAACTGTTAGCACTAATAAGCAAATTCAGTAAAGTTTCAGAATACAAAATCAATACATATAAATCTGTTGCATCTCTATAAACTAAAAACAAACTATCAAATTAAGAAAACAATGTCATTTATAGGTGTATCAAAAATAATAAAATACCTAGAAATGAATTTAATGAGGGAAGTCAAAGACTTGTATGAAAGAAATTGAAGAAGACAAAAAAATGGAAAGATATTTTGCGCTCATGGATTGGAAGAGTTTATATTGTTAAAACCTCTATACTGGGCCGGCCGAGTGGCACATTGGTTAAGAGTTGGCTTGGGAATGCCAGTTCTGAGCAGCAGGGCCCCGGTTTGGATCCCACATGTGGGCCAGTGACGCTGTGCCCTCTACAGCTAAGATGGTGAACAACAGCTTGGCCTGGAGCTGGGCTGCCATAAGTCGCCAGCGATGGCGTAGGCTGCAGTGGGCTGCCATACGCTACCGTGAGTGGCCGGCAGCTGGCGTGAGCTGCTGTGAGCAGCCGTCCAATGGCTGGTGAGCGACTGCCTCACCCGGGAAGAGCACAATCATCACAATACCAACATGGGCCAGTGAAGCAATGTCCTCCACAACTAGACTGAAGAACAAAAGGACAGCAACTTGTCTGTTCCCCTTCCCCGATTCCCCAATTAAAAAAATCTTTAAAAAAAAACCTCTATACTACCCAAAGCAATCTACAGATTCAACACAATCCCTATAAAAAATTCATGGCATTTTTCACAGAAATAGAATGAAAAAGCCTACAATTTGTATGGAACCACAAAAGATCCCACATAGCCAAAGCAATCTTGATAAAGAACAATATTGGAGGCATCACACTCCCTAATTTCAAACTATACTACAATGCTGTAGTAATCAAAACAATATGCTACTGGCATAAAAACAGACACATAGATTAATGTGACAAAATAGAGAACCCGGAAGTAAACCCATGCATATATGATCAATTAATTTTCTACAAAGGAGCCAAAAATATATAATAAGGAAAGGATAGTCTCTTCAATAAATGGTGTTGGGGAAACTGGACCACAATTTTACACCATACACAAAAATTAACTCAATAGATTATAGACTTTAACACCTGAGACCATAAAACTCCTAGAAGAAAACGTAGGCAATAAGTTAATTGAAATTGGTCTTGGTGATGGGTTTTTTTTGTATTTGACACCAAAAGCAAAGACAGCAAAAGCGAAAATAAACAAAGGGGGACTAACATCAAACTAAAGTTTCTGCACAGCAAGAAACCATCAATGAAATGAAAAGGTGAACTACTGAATGGGAGAAAATATTTACAAGTCACATACATCTGATAAGGGGTTACTATCCAAAATATATAAAGAACTCATACAACTCAATAGCAAAAAACCAAACAAAAAACCAATCCGATTAAAAAATGGGTAGAAGCTATTGATACATACCACCTTTTCTTTATCCATTCACTTGTCAGTGGACGTCTACGCTGTTTCCATATCTTGGTGATTGTACATGATGCTGCAATGAACATGGAGGTGCATAAACCTTTTTGAGTTCAGTGTTTTCATTACACAGACACACACACACACACGAATATTATTCAGCCATAAAAAATATCTTACCACTTGTGACAACATGGATGGATGGACCTTGACAGTATTACGCTAAGTGAAATAACTCAGATAATTTTAACTACAGTATTTAAGGAAAAGAGAAAGAAAAAAGGAATACAACTTCTCTGAAGTACTCATTTTTATAAAAATGTGTTTTATTTTAAAACAAGTCTATAAAAGTAGAAATCACATACAAAAATACAGATTACTCTGACATGTTAGCAAAATAGCTTATGGCTGGACTTGAGTTTGGAAGTACTGCATGTTTGAGGGCGTCCAGAAGTCGGAGTCCAACCGGATCCTATCCCCAGCCCTTGTCACTAATCTGTAAACAATAAGTTCAAGTAGTATTTAGCACTTTTTAACTACTACAAAATTGAAACAATCATTTCCAGTATAGCTACTTTAAAATGTTCTTTCTTAGGTACAGGCAGATAAGGGCACTTCAAAACATTGTTTCTAACATTTCAAAAATCTGATTACAATGTTAATAGACATGGCAAGTTTTGGCTTTTCTGTTCCATTTTGTTCATATGGGGAGGTCATCAATTTAAACAAGAAATTAGTGTTGTTGTTTTTTTAAAGTAGAATTGAACTCGCCTGCTTCTATGTGCCATTTAAAAAAACCACTGATGCTACAAAAGGTTCAACACCTGAGTTCACTTTTCTGCAGGGGCAAGCTGTGCTTTCTGCTCTGAAACTATGGGACACACACCTGCTTCTATTGTATTTGTGATTGAGAGGAACATGCAGTTCTTCTTAGGGAACGTTAGGTCCAGAACCTTGTAAAATGGGTAGATTCAAGCTACTATTGTGGGAGACACTTTAAAAAAAAGGACAATTTAAAGTACTTGATTCCAGAGTAATACAAAAATAACTTCAAGGACCTCAGCAATAAAGGAAAACGGGAGGCAACTTCATTCAGTTCAGCTTTCCATCCAGCATTTCAACAATTGAGACTGACTGGTTACTACCACCTTTCTAAAAAAAAGCAAGGCATTTAAAAAGCTCAAGAACCCATGTTAACACCATTTGATCATCCAGTTAGAAGACCACAATTATATCACCTCAGCTAATGTAGAGTTCTGGGAAACGAGTACATCAAAGGTTACTTCATCAGTGTGATTTAGAGGATACTTCAGATTAACCTGTCATAGAAAGCTGCCTTGCAAGCTTTCAAATTCTATGCCAACTCTATACCTCTGGCTGATTGGTTAGCTGGTTTTTTACTTAGGTTTTAAGGTGGATTTCTGAGGGCTATTTACTTCCAAGAGCCTAACTGCAAGTCTAAAGGCAAGGTTGAAATGTGCATTTTTCTTTTTTTATCCTCAGAAGAGATTGCCTCAACTCTAGTATCCTAGGATTCTTGCTCACACAATACAGATAGCTTATTATCCTTCCCATCTACGTCTTATAAAGCAATACTAGAAAATTCAATAGGAAAGTTAAGTTACCATATAGAATCATGAAAATGATTTGCTGGTGATACTTAAGCTTGATTCTAAACATTTAATAAGGGCACTGAAAGAGATGGCGCAAATTTTGCTCTTCAAAATTGCTTGAAATCACAGGCTCACTTTCCTAAAATTTCGTTAAGTTCTACACTTAGGCTTGTAAGGGCATAGCAGTGACAGAAGCTTTTATAGTCATTTATAAAAAGCAAGAACACACTTCATTGTTTTCTCTCAAATAGTTCTTGAATATACTTGCAGGATGAAGGCAACGGGAAAACCAAGAATAAAGATAGCTGAGTACTCTGGCAATTGGGCTTCCTGCCTATTTTCCCTGTCCAAAAGAAAAAAAAAAAAGGAGACATCATCCTGCAATAAATACTTCATAGACAGGTGGGCTTTTGCAATGTCAGTTGGCATTTGATGCCCCATATCTCCGGGTGGTTCTTGTTGCCAACGGTAGGCCTGGCAATGGTGGTAAAATGGGAACAATTGATCTGTAGATGAGGAAGGGCTTCCTTTAACAGTTGAAGGGTACCGTCTGGCACGATTCCAAAAACTTGTAGCGTTTTCAGTGTGGGAATTTCTCCAAGTTCACTGGAAAGGAAGAGAGAGACTTTCAGAGTCGCAGTATCTACGGAAACTGTTCCATTCGAGTTACATGACCTGGTTTTGACACTTGGGATTCTATTATATAACATGCACACTGAAAGCATGATTTGCAATCAATGATTTAAGAAAATAGCAAAGGTGAATCAGCACAGGCCACAGCTTGGGAAACGTGGCCTTAGGAGACGTGCCAGGGCATGTTGTAGAATTTCTAGCAACCTACAAACCCCAAGGTTTATTTAAAATCCAACCATATTTGCTGCCTTTCTCCATTCTTGATTTTTACTGAAAGGTGTTACTGTGTTATGAGGAAAAGCTAACAAGCTAGCAATGGTAAAAGTACATGTTTTACTGTGGCATCAGCTGGACATCACCAAAGGTTACATGCAATTTAAGGTTATGGACTTGACCTTAGGCTCCCGCTCTCAAAAGCTGTCGGCAGGGGTGACAGCTTACTAATAATAGTCAATAGTCAAAAAGTCCATTATATGTGATGGAACTTAACAGTGACTTCACTAAGCTATTTTGGACAGGGTTATGTAGTTGGGTACAGAGTGAGAAAGAGGGTGATCAGTCACACCTTTAGAGGAGGCAGGCAACAGCCATCAGACCTCTCTACGTATTACCATGTTTTTGTCACATAAAAGCTAATCCTCTTAGGTGTTCCACATGAGATGAAATACATAATAACTCTTATCAACAGTGAAATGCTGGTTCACACACACACACACACACACACACAAGGGAGCTTGTTTACCCAAAGTAAATACTTTGGGATAATGATTCTTCTTACCCCTGATCTATGTGCTTAGAAATTGATCTCTCTGATCTGTATTTGCTCCAGATTGGGACACACAGTACAAAGTCTCAGAAAAGGGAATATTTAGTTAAGAATGTCAACAAAATCCCACTGCAGATCAGTGAACATATCAATAACCTAGAGTTAGAAGCATCTTTTATGTTTTCATATTGCCAGTAATTACTTAAGTAACAAATTCCCCTTATGATAACTGACACCCTGCCTCCAATCTTTCTTCCAGCCCGTTCTATAGACCAATAGCCAAGTATCTCCCTAAAACCTAGTTCAGATTATGTCACTATCCTGCTTCAAAACCTATGATGCTTCCTTCGTGTTTAAGGAACGGAAACTGTTCAGCTCGCCTTAAGACCTTCCATGCCTAACCTGCTCACTTCTTGTTTCCACTACTCCTCTAAGTGTATTTATTCTACGTTCAATAGTGTTTTAAACACCAGAGACGTTTAATATATGTTAGCTGACTAGAGCATGAAGGGTAATTTAGGAAACAACAGTACTATCCAAATAAAATCAATATGCTCGGTGTTCATAAGGGGACAATAAGACGTGGCAGTCACAAACACCTAAAAGAAAATCAGAAAGAACACATCGTTGTTCTTAAAGTAAACAAATCTCTGGAATACAGAAACAGGAGTATAAAGAACGGTCACGATACACAGAGGGTTACACTTACCACTTCAGATGACAGCAATCCCTCCTAACCTTAAATCCCTCTTCTGGGAGATGTGAGTATATGAGAACTTTGTAATAACCATGGGAATTCTGGCTCTGGGACATCCACATTAGCCAAATCCTAAGTCATTCTGCAGTGGACAGTATTTAAAAGAAGAAACTGTAGGTGGGAATAAGAGAAGGAGATACAGCAGATGGCAGGAGAGGGTATGTTCTTGCAACAGCTCTGAGAAGGAACCCTGGTGAGGAAGAAAATTGTACCTGACTCTTAGAAGACAAAGACACTCAGGTGTTATATGTGAGGAGGGGATGAGCTGTATGGGATGAAGGATGAAGGACCATTTCCAAGCCGAAAAACCAGGAAATCATTAAAATTTTAAGGAGACCGAAAAAAAAAAGCCTCAGCAAACTAAAGGATAGTAAATAGAAATGAATAGTTTAAGAGGCATTATTTCTAATTTAAGAAGTATAAAATGTATACTTAATGTCTTAAGTATCTTTGTTTAGTTTTACAAAACAAAAGATATTTATAACCCCTTCCTTCCACAGGTTCACTCTACCTCATCTACATAATCCTGTTTTCCTTATAAAATCTTAAATCCCTCAGCTATAAATTCTCCTAACACAGGCGTTTCTATTTAGTCTTTTCTCATCTCAGATCAGTTTACTATCTCCAGTTTGAGTTTCATACTTGAATGGAAAATATGGAAAAATTACAAGAAAGTTTAGACCAATTAAGGAGTAAGGGGATAAATACAATGAGAATGTCTTGAAGAAAAAAAAAAGTAGTTCCCCAAATATTTTAAAACATTATCAGTATAGGAGAAAAGCACTCAAATTTTATTTTCCCACTTCTGAGTTAAGAAATAAATATTCTTTGGCATAAAATGGCTTTCTGGAAATCATGGCTGAGGATCCCAGCAATATGAGATCTTACTATGTATCCAAATACAACAGCTGCTAGAATGGCTGAAATTAGGGGGAAAAATATTTTATTCTGAGAAACTTTTAAGGACAGAGCACTAGCAAGCTCATCTCAACGGAGTCACCAGGGAAACCAGTGTACTATTTACACAATGCCTAAAGAAACATATTCTTTCACCTTTAAGTTCAATCAAGAACCGCATCTTTCTTCTTTCTGTTCTCACTCTATTCTGGTGGACTGATTTGTAATTAAACTTCTGATGCCCCTGTTTCTCTCATTTCAACACAAGAGTTAGACAAATAACTCATAATAATGCAGCAAGGGTTCACACCTAGGTTGCAACCTCAGGCCCCTGCCCTTGACCATCAATTCACATGCTGGTAGGTCTCACTAAGCAAGCGTTTTTATCCCACTGGATAAAAATGTTAAAATGTGGGGGCTCACAGTCTCCCCTTGGCTTCTGCTCAAGAAAAAGCATTTGGGGATTATGTGCTTAGCTTCCTTCTCTCTGCAGAGCAAGAACAAAAGTAAGACATGGATACATCCTCGTGAGAAAAAGAATGATCTCTGCACTCCCCAGGTGGCAAGGACAGGAAAGAGTGGATGACAGAGAAACCTTTCTGGGTAGATGCTAGAGTCTCCTAGGAGCTCTGGGTGCTACAAAGGGCAGGAGATTTTAATAAGAGTTCCATGTATGTGAATTTAGACCCTAACACCTAAGAGCCATGCAAGGAAATACTGGCATCCCTTTTAGGCAGTGCTTTTCCAAGTAAGATGCCAGCTCATGCCCTGAGCCCCAAGATTAATTAAAGTTATTAATTAAAAGTATAAATTACTGCACTCCCTAATTCTACTCGTTAACCTGTATAGCTGAAGCATCCGATTTATTCATTAATTCTTGAAACTAACTTATAAGATACAAACAAATAATGTGAAGGCTACATAAGCTCTTTGTTCAAATTCACCATTGTTCTTTGGAAGGAATCAGAAGCTTAATTATCTTCATTTGGGTAGTGGCTACCTGAGGTCAGCAGCCTCATTTGGGGCATAATGCCTAGAATAAGAGGGAAGGAGACCTGACCAAGTCTAAGATACTGATTTCCTGTGGTTTTCAAAAAACTTGCTATACATTTACATATGACATAAGGAAGAATTTTCCAGCCCTTTGGGATGAAAAAAAGGAAACTTTTTTTATAAATAAAGAGATGATATTATTCCCATAACAACTTGAGTATAATACTTCCAAAAAAAGAAAAAAAAAAAAAAGATGGACAGGATTCCTTTTTTCTTTGCACGCCCTTGATTTTGTGGAAGTTGCTGAGGAGGTACAAAATCAACCCTTGTAAAAACTCCCAGATTAAATAGAGATTATTCTGCATTTGAGGAGACCTGGGATGTAGACCCAGCTCAGCCATGAACTCACTACACAGCTATGGGTAAGTAACTTCACTCTTTTGGACCTCAGTCTCCCCCTCTTTCAAAGACAGCATCAGATTCTTATACTATTTCCACTTAAATATTTCTATTCTTCCCATCCATTGACCCTCCAGGATAAATATCACTAGAAGATTATAGAACTTTTCCTCTAAGCCCAGGTGAAGGCTTTTGGAGTCAGGGAGCTGATTTGACAAAGCTGGGGAAAAAAACCCCCCACAGGGTCTACCGCCGCAATTCTACTCAGAGCTCCCTGATCATAAAGACCACCTTTTCTAAGTCCTCCACAGACACTAGTGCAGTATTCTAATATTTAAACCTGCTCACAGCTAAATAATCGATGTTTGGGGAATTCTTTCAGTCAACTCTACCAGACATTTTAAGCAAAAAATTTTGCCTTGGTTTTTCTATTTTGCTGGTCTTTCCTAACCAGTTTGTGGAAGTTTTAAACATCTATTAATAACAACAGATTTTAACATGCAGAGACATCTCTTTGGGTCTCTGCTTTCTACTAGCTTTAGAAAACAAAGGGCCCGCCGAGTAGCTCAGTTGGTTAAAGAGCTCGCTCAAGAGTGCAAGCTCTGAGGAACAGCGGTTTGATGCCCAGCCCGAGCTGAGCTGCCGCTGAGCTGCCAACAGGTGGCAGGATGGCTCAGCTAAAAAAACAAAACAAAACAAAACAAAACACCAAAAATACTTACAGTAAAGTTTCAGGTATTATATCGTAGCATCGACTGAGTGATAGGTGTTGGAGGTAGTTAAGCTGGAAAAATTCCGGAAAGCAGTCATGCTTTAGCATGATACTATCGCTGTAAGAGAGCAGAAGAAACGATTCAAAACCTATCCATCAATTCCAGACTGAGAAGACAAAAATAGTCTACTACTTAGTTCCTTCAATTCAACATATTAGAACTTTTCGTTGTTCAATAAGCAATCAGGATTTTTCACTTTTTTTCTAAATGAAAAAATACCTTAAGTCTAGATGGACGAGGTTGGGGCATCTTCCAACTAAGGTAGAGACATCTAGGAAAAGAAACAAAGTCGCTATTAAACAAGGAATAAGACAAGGATATCTGCTCTCAATACTATCATTTACCATTGTGCTGTAAGTTCAGAATAGTCACACACTATTATAAAGAAAAACAAATTTATCATCTTGACATATAAGATTTTCTACCCTGAAATTCCAAGAGAATCACCTCAAAACTACTGGAAACAGTAGAGAACTATGTAAAATGAGTGGTTAACAACAATCCATAGCTCATGTATGTAACAGCAATAACTGGATGGGAAATTTTTTAAAAATCCCATTCATAACAGCAAAAGCAAAACAAAAAACCACTATAGTCATAGGCCACATAACAACGTCAATGATAGGCCACATATACGACGGTGGTCCCATAAGATTATAATTGATCTGAAAAATTCCTCTCACCTAGTGACGTCCTAGCTCTCACAATCATAGTGCAAAGCATTACTCATGTGATTGTGATGACGCTGGTGTAAACACACCTACTGCGCTGCCAGCTGTATAAAAGCATAGCACACACAGTTATGTACAGTACATAATGCTTGATAATGATTAATAAATGGCTATGTTACTTGTTTATGTATTGACTATAGGTTTTGTCATTATTTTAGTGTACTCTTCCCATTTATAAAAAAAAAAAAAAAAGGAAAGTTTGCTGTAAAACAGTATGCCGTGTTACGCATGCCAGGAGCAGCCTCATACACCTTTGGGTACCGCGTCTCTAGAATGCATCATTTTCTCTTGCACTTGATTTAATCTCATGTTGTTTTGTACACTAACAGGCTGTACAGGCTTGTGGCCTAGGAGCAAGAGGCTGCACCATACAGCCCAGGTGTGCAGTAGGCTGTACCATCTAGCTTCATGTAAAGATACTCTATAATGTGTGCACAATGACAAAATTGCCTAACATTTCTCAGATGTATGCCAGTCATTAAGTGGCGCATGATTATGTAAAACAACATATCATAAAGGTAGCACTTAAACTCGGGAGAAATCACAGCTTACTAAACAACAATATTGCTACCACAACCAGAAGAAATGTATTCCTGCAACTTAAATAATATATCCAAATAAATTCCGCATATTAAAAAGTTCTAAATGCAAAAATCCGGGTAATTACTCATTGGATCTTGGGATGGGTCAGGAGTTTCTAGACATAAAAGAAAACATAAAGGGAACTGATAATTTACTACATAAACATTTTAAAACTCTACCGTGTTAAAACAAATCACAAACAAAATTCAAGAAGCAACAGAAAACTGGGAATAAGAGTTTGCAACATACATTAGTTAGTGGTCTTATTATAAAAAGAGTAAAAAAGGATAAATAATAGAAAATGGGCAAAGAACATGAATAGATACTTTGCAAAATATAGATAATAAAAATGGAGCAAGAAATGCCAACTAAAATTGAAATATTGCTTTTTGGCCATCAAATTTAAAAAGTCTATTATAATACCCAGATTGATGAAATATAATAAAGCAGGTCTCCCCATGTACAAGTGGATATTTAATTTTATGCAGCCTTTCAGGAGAGAAAAATGACTTCTTAAAAAATAAAGTGTTCAGAGCATTACACACTTTGCGTTTTGGCTCAGTGGTTTCACTTTTAGAAAAACAGAGATGTGCATAGATATTCTTTGTAGCAACAGTTACAATAGTCCCTCCCCAATTAGTTTAATACGTTAAGCTTCCTCCATTCTTTGTTAACCTCCAGCCATTCTTCAGAACACAATGCTAATAGTAGTTACTAAAAAATTTCTAAATAATATCTCATGACCTTAAAAAAATACTCAGGATATACTGTAGAGTGAAAACAAAACAAAATATAATATATACAATGCATTATAATCTCAATTTAGTTAAAACACATTCACAAACTCATATTTACACACAAACTTACACACAAAGAAAGGGTGCGGGCAAAGCTGGAAGAACTACACCCAAACATTAAGTGCAGTTACCAAGGGTGGTGGGATTATAGACAAATTTTCAGAATTTTGAAGAAAATCACATGTGCTACTTGGTAATCAGAAAATGAATCAATAAATGTTATTTATTTTAAAAAACAGACAAGGTTCAATAATATTTGAGGTTGTTTTTTT
>NW_017731496.1:75645-80037 GCF_001890085.2 Hipposideros armiger | reverse complement strand
TCTGAAGACAGCATCTCCTTGTCTGAAAACCCAGGCATCTGGACTCAGCACAGGCAAAGGTCTCAGCCCCTGGCCACTCATTAGCACCTAGCTCTTCCTTTCGATATCCTGATATATCTTACTCACCAGAGGAGACATCATGTCCTGGAGAAGTCGTTTTCAAATACTAATGAATTTCTAAGAAGATATAGCCTGCAAATGTGTGATTTGTATCTTTTAAAGTATAATAAAAGCAATAGTAAATAAAACATTCAGATCAGCTAACACCAATGTTAAGACACCAAGACAGGTTTGAGGTACGTCATTAGCTTAAGTAGGTTTTGTGCAGCCCACAGTCTGAGATTGCAAGATGAAACTGTTGAAAAAAATCTTGCCATTTGCTAACACTTATCTTTGCAAATCAAGATCTTCACATTAGACAAAGTGTAACTGAAAGCTGAGGCTCATGAAGATTATAACCATCATGCATTACTCCGGACTTCAAACGCCTGTGTCCATCTAAACAACCTTATTGTCCTTAGACTGAATTCAGATGTAAAAGTTGTGTGAACTTATGAACAGTGTTTATAACAGGGTTTTCAACCTTGGCACTATTGACATTTTGAACCGGATTACACTTTGTGTGTTATTCTGCTGTGCTGTGCATTCTTGACTTCTACCCACGAGATGACAATAGCACCCCCGCAACCATGACAACCAAAAATGTCTCCAGACCTCGCCAAGTGTTCGCTTGCAGGCAAAATTGCCCCTGGTTGAGAACCACTGCTTAATACTAATGAAATGTTGCACTTATTTCCTTTTATGCTGGAGTTTTACCTAAAAATTTAGTTGACTAAAAGTTCTTCTGCTTAAAAAATAAATTGTTTTAAAGCATGATGATTTCCACTTCTAGATCCGGGATTAGAATCTCTTTTTTTTTTTATTGGGGAACAGTGTGTTTTTCCAGGACCCATCAGCTCCAAGTCAAGTCGTTGTTTCAATCTAGTTGTGGAGGGCGCAGCTCAGTGGCCCATGTGAGGATCGAACCGGCAACCTTGGTGTTATGAGCACTGTGCTCTAACCACCTGAGCTAACCGGCCGCCCCCGGGATTTGAATCTTGATGCTACCCAACTAGCTGTTTGCCGTTACCTAACCCTTCCGATCAGCTGCCTCATCTGAAAAATGGAAATAAGAACACAGGCATTGGATTAAATGAGACAAGTTAAGTAGGAGAGCACTTAGGAAATGCTCAGTGAAGCAAACCTACTATATATTGTCAAGGCCCCAGGGGCCCAGAGCTCTTACCTGCTCTCTGCAGATTCTTCCGGTAGCCGCTGAGATTCAGCTGGGTGATAGTCTCTGACACGTGCGCCACAGCCACCTGCACGTGTTTTTCAGTGAAGTCAAAGCACCAGGAGAGGTTCAGCTCATCCAATCTGCACACCAGAAGGGCATTAAGGAAAGCAAGAAACCATCACATCAGCATGAGGTCCCTAGGCAGCACTGCCTCAGGCTGCAAAGGGAATACAAAGCCATAGACTCCTTACCATTTTATGCACAGAACCTCTGCTTCTCTAAGCAGCAACCTTTGCTCACCTGAAATGGGAGAAACAGCTTTCTCCCATTTGATACTTCCCTGCCCCAGTTTGCTCCAGGAAGCCGGCAGAGGATCTGAGCCAAGGCTTGAGTGGTTGCTGCCCCCTTGTGGAAATGAAGGGGAGCACTTTCTTCTCTGAGGGCTCAAACCTCATTCCAGGACTGGAAGTCAAAATTCCAGCCTCTGTTTTCTTAACTACACAGGTTGTTAGCAATCAACTACACAGACTAACAATCATCTGAGATGCTTTAAAAAACTGATTCCTGGTAAAGAGATGCTGACATTGTAAAAAGCTATTTCATCTTATTTGGCTTCTAACTGAGCAAAGGGCAGATTCAAAGAAAATGTCCAACCATTAAACCACACACCCCATTCCTGGCATTCCTGAGAAAATGCAGGGTTTTGATAACATTCTTATCCAAAGGCAATCTACTTTTATCAGAGCATTAAGGAGACACAGGTATAATGCTAGGAGATATATGCAGAGACCAAAGGATCCTAAAAAGCAAACATGCACACACACAGTACTCTGTACATATGTAGCCTTTATTTATATACTGACATTATTATACAATATAAAAGATGTTTTTAATGGAATCAGCCAAATTCACGGTGTATATTTGCAATGTACCAAATTTAATCAAAACATGTTAAGTTAGGTCTACAAATATTATAGGGGAAAACACCTGACAGTATAGTTAGGTGTAGACAGATTTCTTTTAACCATACTGTTGATGAACATATTACTACGTTTTCCTTATTTATTAATTNCTGCTTAGGCCAAAACCCCGGCAATCATCCGTGACTGTTTTTCTCACATCCCACATCCAATCTGTTACTAAATCCTGTTTTGTCAGCTTTCAGTATGTGCCCCAAATCGGATCATTTCTTACCACCTCGAATGTTAACACCCTTGTCTCCTACAGCCTTTTCTCATCACAGCACCAGAATGAGACTTTCAAAACATGAGTCAGATCATAGCATTCCCTGCTCAGAATACTCTAATGGTTTCCCATCTCGCTCAGGAAAAAATCTGAACAAAGCTTCTGCCTTAGTTTACAGAGCCCTTGGTTCTCTTATCCTGTCATTGCCCTCCTGCTCGCTGCTACACACTGGCTCCCATAATTAACGCCTTTGCACTTGGCTGGTCCTTAGTTCTAGAATGTTCTTCCCTCACTTATCTGTATATAGAGCTCACTGCTTTAGGTCTCTGCTCCAGTGTCACGTCCTCAGAGAGGTCCTCTCTCTGACCATTCCATCTGAAAATAGCCTGATTACTCTGCTTTATTCTCCCTCCTTGCATTTCATGACATTGAGTTATTTGTTGATTATCTGGCTCCCCCACTAAAACATAAGCTCACAAGGGTGACTTTATGTTTTTAGTTAAAGGCCACATCTCCCAAGTGTGGAACAGGGCTTTGTGCATTGTAGGTACTCAATAAACATTTGTTTAATGATGACTAAACAATGGAGGAAGTGCACAATACAATGCGAAGTGACTCATCATCTAGCCAACCAACCAGCCATCAGCAGAATCCCAAACCAGACCCCCCCCCTTCTTTATGCCACCTGGGAAAGAATGAAGCCCTGCAGGATAGAAGCGGTCAGGCTCCAGCTCAGCCCTCATTTCAGCCCTCCCTTGGTGGGGAGGGTCAGGGAACAGTCCTCACTGCCAAGATTCCCTCATCACGGTCCACTTCATTTCGCCACAAACCGGAGGCCCATTTGAGCTAGACGAGCCCTTAGAAACCACCTAACCCAACCTGTCATTTTAAAGGCGAGACAATTTCAGCTAGAGAAGCCAAGGTCAAATCCAAGTCCAAAAGCTAGGTCCTCCAAGGCCTCGTTCAGTGCTCATCAACTGTCCCCACAGGGAGGCTGTGATGGGCAGGTGGGAGTGGCAATAACAGGCAATAATTACTGAATTCTTAAGAACGGTTGAGCATGCTGCATGTGTATTAACTCATTTATTCCTTACTATAACTCTGAGGAGGGTTCCACTATTGTCTCCATTTTATTGACGAGTAAACTGAGGAATAGGGAAGTGAATCAACTTGCTTAGGAACACCCAGGAAATGGCAAAGCGGGCCAGTTTAGGAGCTAAAATGAAACCCACATTATCTATAATGAGATGCTGTGCCACTGTTAAGACATTAATTAAAAGAAAGCTAACACTTCAATTTACACTCTGCACCTTTGTCCTCACCCTGAATGCATCCAGCAAGCAGGGTTTTAGCACCTATTATTCCTGCCAAAACTCCGTGAACAGGCTACCTATTCTTTTTCAAAGGGACAAAGAGAAGAGTTTTCAGCCAAACTTGGGCAGAATTAACTGCTGTTTGCCTACAGCACAGCTTTTTGACCTTGCACCCAGAAGCTCGGTTCATTTCAGAAAAATTCACAATAAGGAAATGAAAAATTCAGACATGGGAAGGAAACACAAATAGAGCCCTGTCTTCTCTTCTCTTGGGGATGAACAAGGGAGAATTAGTGGCAGATTCAATGTGAAGAACATGCTCACTGGTGGGAGTTTAAAACCCTTGGAAGGCAATTTGGCAAGCACCCTCCAAAGGTTGAGAAGGAAGCCTAACCCTTAACTCGGCAATTCCACTTTTAAGAATTCATCCTTCAAAATGCACTCAAAGATCTGTCTCTGTCCATGACAAAGCTGTCCATGAAAGGAAAAAAACTGGAGATGCCAAAACTCCAATATAAGATCAACTGAATTAATTATTATTGAATCAATACAAATGATTCCACATCTATCTGATGGAATATCACATAGCCACTGAAAATGATGTGGTGCCGCTAATGA
>NW_017731496.1:56717-72450 GCF_001890085.2 Hipposideros armiger | reverse complement strand
AAAAAAAAAATAGTAACAACAGAAAAAGGGATCACTACACAAGTATCCTTTGCAAACATAATCAATTTGGCTCTTGAGATTGGACAGAAAGTGTAGAGGGCAAAGGATATTATTGCATTATCCAAACCAAGAGCTTAGAGTTAGGAATAGCTCAAGAAATTTCCCAATTCTATTCAGCTATGAGGGATAATTGTACATTTGAAACATGTAAGCTCTATAATCATGTCTCAAATCTTTCCTACCTGGAACAGCTGCTCAGTAAAGTCTTCAGGGCCGATTCAGAGAATCCAGAACACCCAGAGAGGTTCAGTCGCACTAAATTTGAGTTCTGCGCAAGATTACTGGAAAAAGAGAAAAATGTCTGAAGAATACCAATAAGACTCTTATTTGCTCAACAAGCTGCTGAGGAAAGCAAGCTAGTGAAATGGTCAAGCAGGCAGGCCTTGGAGTCAGAAGTTTAAATTCACGCCTCACTCTCTGTATGACACCGAGCAGGACGCTTTGCCTTAGTTTACTCATCTGTGAAATGACAATATCAGTGCCTTCTTGGTAGAGTTGTTAAAGTGAAGTGATATAATGTAATAAAGGGCTCAGCACACTGCCTGGCACAGAGTAAGTATACAAGAAACATTCATCAATGTACTTTTAAAAGTTTTTAAAAAAGCAATGGAATACACACATTTCCATTTCACTCATAATTGGAATTAACTTAAGTAAATTTCTACTTCTAAAGTTACCAGGTTCTTTCAATTAAATGTCTCTCCAATTTGCCCTCTTCTCCACATTCCCAAATGTCTCAGGTGAGGGAAACTCAGTGATTAAAAGAAAGAGTTCCAGAATTATACTATATTGCCAGGTTCAAATCTTAGTTCTGCCACCTACTAACTGTGTGACCTTGGACATATTATTCAGTTTGTGCGTTGGTTTCCACATATGTAAAAAGGGAACACTAAGAACATATACCGTATTATGGCATTGTGTGAGAAGTACATGAAGGTACTTTTAAGGAACTAGTATCTGGCACATAGTAAGTGCTCAATAAATGTCAGCTGCTATTATTATTACTCTATTCTTTTTTTTTACACTAGGTTTCATCATTTTTCACCTGAACAAACACAATGCTCTAACTCGTCTAGATTCTCCCACGTCTGATTGTCCCTCCGAGGTGCCCAGAGAGTTAATTTTCTAAATTACAACTCTGCCAATGTTCTTTCCATGATCAGAATCATTCTCTTCACCATGCTTCCCTCTTTATAGCCCACAATGGAGTCCAGGCATTTTACAGCATGGCAGGGGCCCATTACGAGCTGGCCCTCGACTATCCTCATCTCTTATCACTCCCCTCACTGAGCCCTATGCTCCAGCAATTCCCAGTTACTCGCGAGTTTAGAACCACACAGAGACAGCTTTGCCTAGACTGCTTCCTTCGTCCTATCACGTGGACATCTCCTACCTGAATATCTTCAATACTCAGCTTAAGAGTCACTTCCTCCGAGAAGGTGGCCCTCCCTAAATTTAATTAGGCCAATCTATGTGTTGCCACATATTCACCACCAACACATTTAACAAACATGTTGCACTGTAATTATCTGTCTCTCCCATGAACGGGGCAGGGAGAGACATCATCTTTGTATCCCTAGAACCTAGCATAAGGCCAGGCATACACTTAGCATGCACACTTTGGTTGCCTACATGAGTCCTGGAAAGTTATACAGAAGCTGAAATACTGCACTGGATGTTTTTTGAGTCCCTCTGGCTACAGACGGAAGGGCACCATAGCTATACTCAGGAAATGAAATTAACACACAGGACAACAGTTGCCTTTGTGACATGTCCCCGGCTGCCACTCACTTGACAGTGGGATCCGACAGCTGTAGGCCTTCCAGGCTTAGATTCTGCAGCCTGGAGCACAGAGACAGGATGTCATGGAGGGTAGACACATCGATGACCGAGTTTGACAGGTCCATGTGCTGTACACGAAAAGGGCTGAGCACAGAAGAGAAAAAGAGAGGCTCTGTAAGGTGGCTCACACATACATCCAGAGCAAATCTAACTCATCCTCCTGCCCCTCCCCGCTAGTGAGCAGCCAAACAAGACACTCCATGCACATGTGAAGTACTAGCTATAGTTTTGGTCATAAAACAAATGGCTCCTAGTTCATTCTCATCCTTGTTCATTGTAAAATTTAAGAGGACTTTTGCCAAGTCAAGATGATGCTGCCGATATAGTCGCACTTAGAAATTAATCAGTGGGCACCATGAGAATGAGCTGGATGTGGGTGACAAGGAGCTGATGCCTATGATGACTTCCGGCGAGGATGAGGGGTGGACAGCCGTGGCATTTACCAAAACAGGGAAGATAATGGAAGAGCAAGTGGTAAAACATGGCTGAGTTTAATGTTAGATGTGCTAATGCTGAGGTACTTGGAGAAAATTCAGGCATGGAAGTTTTACGTCATTAGAAACAGGAGTTTGTTTGAAAGGCAGGGCTGAAGTATGGATGAGTTTGAGAGTCCCGGCATGTATGTGGGTGTATAGGATGCAGCTCGTCCAAGGAGAGTGTGCGGATGAAGAAAGAAGGCAGCTAGGGACAGACCCTGGAGTGAACAAAGGAAAATGTGAAGGATACCGAGAAGGAACAGCCGCAGGAGAAGGATGAAAACCAGTGTGAGCAGAGTGCTGCCATCTGATCATGGAGAGAAGGGGAAAAGCATTTGAGTCAGGATGGACGTTTTTTCCTTAGCTCTGCTGTCTTTAGCTTCTTTTTCTGTTCAGTATCTAGTCATTCTACTCAAGTCTGAGATAGCACTAAGCCATACTGCAAAACTATCAGTAACAGGGAAATATTTTTTCAAAATGTTCTACGAAACAAACAAAGAGGGCATTTCTTTCTTTTTTTTTGTTTTTGTTTTTTTTGGTCTGAGATATATACCCAAGGGTGTGATTGCTGAATTGCATGATAAGCTCTTTTTTTTTTTTTTAATTGGGGAACAGTGTCTTTCCAGGACCCATCAGCTCCAAGTTGAGTTGTTTCAATCTAGTTGTGGAGGGTGCAGCTCAGCAGCCCATGTGGGGAATTGAACCGGCAACCCTGGTGTTGTGAGCACTGCGTTCTAACCAACTGAGCTAACTGGCAGCCCCACAAGGGCATTTCTTCAGGTTGCAACTTTGTCCATGACAGGATCAGAAACCCAGAGCTCCAAAGTCTGAAAAGATTCCTCATACTTTTTTTCTAGGCTGCCCTGTGTGTGCTGCTCAGTGTTTGGCTGGCTCCTGCCTCACGGGACTCACCAGGCCCATCGGCCGAGGACCCTACTTCAGAAGCTACTATGCATCTTTGATCTTGGGAAGAGCCCATTAGTAACCCTGAGTTAAAATGGGAATGGCGTCACTGAAGCCTGTGCCATGTTTCAACCCTAAGGCCACTCAGCAAAATATACAATTAACATTCCACACTGCACAGATGACCTGTCATAGACTATGTAAGGCTGACCACATAGAAATAAAGAAGTTTTGATCTGTTTTTCACCTCAAGATTTAGAAATAATCTTTTCGGGGGATTTCTCTTTTTTTACCTGAAATGTTCAACTAATGGTGAGTCCACAAATGATCGTGGGCAGCAGAAGGCAACTACCCCTCGAGACAGCAGGCGCCCAATCACGTCTGGGTGCAGGTTTTTACCTGTGAGGTCTAAGGTCTGCCAGAGAGACTCGTCAAACCTGGAAAAGAGGAGGTGCTTGATTTTGTTCAGTCGGGGGCCCTGATGCTGAAGGCGCGAAACACATTCCTCCTATAACAAGGCGGACATGGTCAATAGATGGCCTTGCAGCAAATTCTGAAGAGACATTTGTTCCTAAGTTGGCTATAAATAGGCTACAGTATTTTTAAGGCACTACTGAATACTTCTTGGTCACAGCATGGATAAGCTTCCCTCTTCCCCGTCATACATATTTCTAATTTAGAGTGGCTCAGGGCTGTCACTAGCATCGCAATGATCTGGACTCACAGAATAGAATTCCAGCACTCAATTCAATTTCAGGACTTTAGAAATGACTGTTCAGGTTGCTTAGTTGAGTCCTGACGAGGTGAGTAGGTTCAGAACGGCCCAAATGACTCCACTTGCCATTTTCGTTAAGCAACAACAGGTTACCACGATTACCCTAAATAATATGCAAATATAACCTAAAGAAGGAAAGTTAGCATTACTTTATCACGAGGTATGGCTATTGGACATCTAGTAGGAAAAAGTCCTAGTTCAGCTATGTTTCACAGTATCTTTTACATTAAATATATATAATATATATATGAACAGAAATGTATGTGCATATATGAACTAATGTGAAAGGAAAGGGAAAAATACCACTTATATTTTGGACAGCGTTTCTAAAGCAAAAAGGAGGTACCAGAATGAACTGAACACACAGTGAAGGAGCTGTAACATCCTCAAGGTAATTCAATTTAACAGAAAAGAAAACACGAGCTCAAGCACTCGAGGGAACACGTTCAATGCCCACTAGAATTTTAATTTTTAATACCACTTGAAATAAGCAGACCGCCAGCGAGGGCTTTGAGATACTTCTGCATAAAGGAACTGATGATGTGTTATCTGACCTCTGTTATTAAGAAGGCAGGACTGCAGTGCCTGGCACATAACAAGTGCTTAATAAATATCAGCTATTACTTTTATGACAACTGAGATGAAGATTAATAGACTCTATGTGAAAAAGACGGCTGGTGGAAAAACACAATCAAAACGGGGGTCACTTGGGTGGGGATGAGTGAAACAGCCACTACCTGCTCCCTCGTTCCAGGTATGCAAACTTCTCGGTGGCTCTTCTAAGCAAAGAGCCCACTCCTGTAAATACCTGGGGTGTCTTATGTGCAAGACACCCCTGAATGGGAGGGAAGGGGTCCCTGCTGTCTCACAATCAGAGTCCCAGAAACGTGGAGGGAGAAGAGAGATAGGTGGCCAGGGATTGGAAGGGGACGACAAGGGCTGAAAATGGAAAAATGTTCAAGCTGAGAAGCAAAGCCTCTTCCCCCACATCTGGCCTGTTACCACCTCCCAGCTCCCCAAGGCTTCCCATGTGCAGCTCACTCTCCACACCTCAAAGGTGATGCCCAAAAACCAATAAAACCCCAACAACTGTTAGCTGCCATGTGCTGGACACTTGCACGAGCCGGGCACTGTACTGGCACCATCTTTGTATTTCATCCTCATAACTGTCCTGTCCTGAAGGCACAATTATCCCCCTTTTATCTGTGGGAGAACGAGGCTTGGAAGTGTCGAGAACCTCAGTTGGGTCACACAGAGCCTCAGTGGCAGGGGCTGGGTTCACACTTGCTCTAAAGCCACAGCTCCGTGTCCTCCCCACCCAGCCCACCTGGTGTGAGGACCCGCTGTGCCTCACACACCCCTGAAACGCCCTTCACTCTTAGTACACAGAGTCAGTGTCCAATAAACGTGCGCTACACCAAATACAGGGCAAAGAGGTTTTCAGAAAAGGGGTAAGGTTTCACCTCTAGGAGATTCCTCCCTTCCACTCAGAAATAAGACACTAATTATTAATAATAATAGGAAGATACTTTGCTTTGTGCTACTATATTTTTCTAGGTTGATAGTTTCACCAGACCCAAATGAATGGATAAATAACCATTCTCTCTGCCTCCTCCCCCACATATACCAAAAGGGGTGAAAAATACTTACGCTAGGTGATACCACCTCTTACAGATGCTGGAGACTTTGAGGAGCTCAGGGAGGCACAGGCAGGAAAAGATGCCTAAGAGCAGCTCATCTGGAAGGGAGTCCCACGAAACACCTTCGACAGGAAAGAAAAAAGTTTGCTCACCGCCCTTCTTTTATCCTGTCAAGTCTATTAACTCCTTTTATGCGCTTAAAGAATACACAACATTTAGCTTGAAATGGAGATTTAACGCTAATCGAAGTACTCATCCTCTCAATTGTGAAAACACCCAAACTCTCAGCAGGGTTTGGACAAGGGGGCCATGCTGTGATTTACCAAGACCCCGAAATCGCCCTCTATCTAAGCCTCGGATCCCCAGATCAGATCGTGAGATCTGAATTCAAGTAGTTTATTTGGGGAGTTATCTCAGTGAGCCCTGGAAAGAGTGGAGAGAGATATGAAAGGGAAGGAAGCCGATTCCCTTGTTAATAAGCAGGTTACCTACCCTATGGGCAATTGGGGTTCAAATCTGTGAGGACCGCAGGAGACCTGCCCGGAGCAGTATCAGCTAAGGGCACGAATGCTGGGGTATGAATCCAGCAACTGTGGTCAGTCACTGGTTGGGGGCTTCTGGGATGGAGGTTGGAATGTTAACTCCCAAGCACACCTGCCCAGAGAAAGCCCTGAAGCAGAGTCCCATCTGCATGCAGGAGAAAGCCTTTGGCGTCCAAGGAAATGATGAGCTCCAAGGGGCTATGGGTAAGGCACTGAAGAGTCCACTCAAGATGGGGGTTGGGGGTGGAAAATTAGAGAGGCTTGCTGTCAAGTGCAGGGCAGGAGAAATAAAATTAATGAACTTGGTGCTTCCTATTTTATTGTGAAGACATGAGAAATCAGGAACAATGAGAAGAACAGTAAGAGATAGGTAATTAAAATGCTAGGAGGAAAATTCAGCATAGCAATGAATGCAGAGATTTGCAGAAGACAGCAAAGCCAGGGAATGAAGCCACGCAAGTAAAATAAGCATAGAATTAGGAGGGCTTTGCCCTGCAACTTCCATCTGTATCTGCCCAACTCCTACTTGTCCGTCAGAGCTCAGCTTAAACGTCACTTCCTCAGAGGAGCATTCCCAGGTACCCACCAGAGCCCTTGTGCCCAGATTTGCACACCCAGCACCTAGCATAATGCTGGGCATATAACAGGCATTCGGAAAATCTTTGCTAAGTCCATTATGTCTTTTACTCTTCCCCTATGCAAAATGTGCATGTGCTAAATCTGTATTTGCGTGACAGGTTAACCTTTGTTAACCAGTTAACTACTGCATAACCGTGCCTAGGATAGAGCCTGGCAATGCATATTACAGAGTGCTCAGTTGATATTTCACAAAGGAATGACTGACAGCCGAGAGAAGAATGCTGGCTTTATTTTATATGAAGGCAACACTCTTGGCCTTTTATGATCAGTTTGCTCATTTGTGAAATGACAAGGTCTGCCAATGGCTCCACTTCAACAAATGTTCCTGGGTGCTTAATTAATGCACTAGAGCTGGCAGCTGAGTGTAAGCCCTAGTCTCTGCCCAACGGCCTCCCGGGGAGATGAACTAATAAACAAATACATAACCCGACATTTAAAACTGCCATTCACTGAAAGCCCTGAAAGCCTCAGGCATTTATTAAAGCATGCTGACTAATCTCTGCAGCAACACTGTGTACAGAGTCGTATTGTCCCATTTTATATATGAGGAAACTTGTCTCAGCAGGGCTGAAGAATCTCACCAAGGTTATATCATCTACTAAGAGGCAGAGTCATGAGGCAAACATGGGTCTGCTCCATCTGTTCCAAACCCCACACCCCAAAGTAAAGGCAGAAAGTCATTAAGAGGTGGGTGTCTGCAGGCAGGTGGCCGAGGGCACTGCAGGTGGGGATACAGTACTTGCAAAGGAATGTCACGGCACTGTTGGCATTTGGGGGGATGAGGGAGATGTGGCTGAAGACAAAACCTCAGGGCACAAAGGGAATGTCCTCTGTCAGAACCTGAGTAGCCTTTGAGGTGGGAGAAGAGACTTCAGAAGATGCACCTATGACAAAAGGGACAAGGTCACACAACTAGCTGGTGGCAGAGCGGGAATTCAAACCCAGGTCTGACTCTTTCTATTCTGGGCTGTGCCCTCTTTCTATCCCAGGATGCTCTAAAACTCTGTGCTCTCCCTGTTCTGGGTACTTGATGGTCTACAACTTTAGGAAAGGAGAGAATTAAACCTGACTTGCTATGGAAAAAAAAGAAATCAATCAGAGCTGGGAGGGAGGGGCAAAGGGGAGAGGGCGCAAAACAAAATGCTGAGAGCTATCAGTGTGCTGGCTACCAGATGGAAGGAGCAATGGCCAAGAAAATGCACAGCCTCAGCTAGCAGCCCAGGATGCAAGGCTCCACTTAGTTAACCACAGGGAGGCAGTGATTCTAGGGCCCCTGGGTGGGGGTGCCACAGCCTGAAACTGGCTGCTGTCCAAGCAGATGGGGTACAGGTCTGTCTTTACTGCTCTAGCGGATGATATCCAGGCTTGTGATATGCTTAATCTAATTTGACTTGTCATATTTAATTCTCAAAACATCAACCATCTGTTTCCTGGATTCCTGACTACACTGCTGCCTGGTCCGTTTGCCCAGAGCGGAAGAGAAAGTCCAGAATAGGTCTTTCCACCACTCGCCTCTTCTAAACCCTCCAAGGTTGCACAACAGCCCTGCAGTGTAAGGGAAATCATTATCCAGCCCATGGCCTCCGGTCTTCAACAACATGGAAGCAGTTAAACATACTTCTGAGCCATGAATGGGGGAAAACTGGCTGGATTCACAAACCTGCTAGTCATGACCCTCAGCCATCGCCATTTCCATTTATCCGTCAGGCACAAACCCAGCTGTCCACTGCGGCCACCTCCTCACTGCCCATGCCTCTTACACTCCTCTGGAAAGAGCCACGTATGAAAGAATTTTCTGTGCATTAGATCTTTGCATGATCGGTGATTCCTCTTACTGGACATATTTATTTCTTGGAATATCACCTACACTCCAATTCAAATTAAAACTCCAAAGTAATCTTACTTATAAACAAAACTTAGACTCTTAAAATTGCTCCTCTCTTTAAGCATAGATAAATTACTCTTGAAGGGTAAGTAGGCACTGCTGCTCACACCTACTGTTTTTTGTGCATTTTCAAGGGTAGGGGCTCACCTCATGTTTGCTTTTGCTAGCTTGTTTTTGAGTAGTAGTAATCACACTTCCTTTCTGGGAAGCTACTAATAGATTCTGCCATCTGAGATGAGATTTCCTCTCTCTTCCCACAAAGCATAAAGAGAAAGCACTAGACTGCGCTAGCTCTTGGTGTTTGGGGTTTTTTTGTTTGTTTGTTTTTGGCTAGGTGGGCAAAACCAAAAAATGAAAAACACAGCAAAACAAAAAACAGAGGTCCTCAATGACCCCCTCAGCCCCAGAGCCCTAGATTTCTGTGAGAGTCCTGCTTATGCATGGGGTGTGGGAAGAGCAATGGAGAAACCATGAAAATTGGGACTTGGAGAATAAGGTACAGTATAGAGGCTCTGTGAGAGCGGGGTCTATTGCCTGTTATGTCCCCTGCTGTATTCCTAATGTCTAGAATGATGCTCAATAAATCTTTGCTGAATGAATAAATGAAAGGAAGCTACAGAGCAAAGAATGATGCCTGGGAGGGTCCCATAAAGGTTCTAACGGAGCTGAGTTTTGGGAGCTGCAGGCTGAGATTCATGGATGAGTCACAACATCAAATTTAGTCTGATGAGCACTGTTTGTGAAAGAATGGAATGGAACAGAATAGGACATAGCTTAGTAAGGGGAAATATAGTTTTGTGAAATTTCTGTTTCAGATACACACCAGGATTGCAACGTGAAATAAATTACTTATTGGTTAAAAAAAAAATGGAGGAAATATGTTTGCCTGAGGGTGTTAAGGCAAATTCCCAGGCTCAAGGCAGGAACTTCTTGATCAGAATCTCAGGAATTTTGCACTTTGAACAAGTTTCCTTGGGGATATCAGCAAACTCTAAACTTTGGAGGTTCCAGTCTAAGGACCAGGGTAGCGTCTGGAATTTCAAGCAGTGTAATAGGCATGGGAGAGTTGATCCACAAATTAGTTCAAGCGTTTTCATGGCCATCCTGTGTTTGGAGGGGGACGTGAGGAAGACAGGGGACCAAGACAGGCACTTAATGGTCATGAATAAGTGTAGGTCCTCCTTCTGCCCATTAAGGACCTCGCTACACTGGCCATTTCTTTCCAACTCAAGAAATGGCCAGTCAGACCTGTCCTGGAATGGGTTGGCTACATAGTTTTTATCTCCCAAAATAAACAGATAAAAAGGATTTAGTTGCCAGATGTGAGCCTGGATTGGGGCCTGCAGAGAGAGACTGCTGATTGAAGAACCAAGAAAAACTCACAGCCCAGGGCCACTGTCATCAGATCTCTATGGATAGCAGGTGTGGCCTGTTCTCCCCTAATCCTGGCAGAGCTGTTAGCCACCTGTCCTGACAACTGCACACAAAATTCCCTGGAATGACGATCCAGGACACTGGAGGCCCCGGCTCCTACAGGCCCACTGGGACTCCTCCGTGCCAGCTGTCCTCCTGTATCACTGAAGCCATCTCTGTGCCCCTCGCCCATACCAACTAACCAGCCTCCATTGTAATTCCACACACCTACAATACACACTATTAGTTTCCCTCCCTGCCTCTCTCTTAGGCAATAACGAATACAAAAAAACCCACAAAACTCACTAAGTTTTTCTATTTTCACTTCACATATATACGAGGGGGTGCCAAAAAAATGTATGCACCTGACTTGTATTCGTTTTTTGTTATCGGTATATATTATTACAATTTTAACATAGTTTTTTCCTTCCTTAAAATGTGTCTATGTTTTTTTTTGGCCCCCTCTGTATATTTGAAGTCAATTCTAACAATCTAGTCTCCGATCGGACCACTCCCAGATCCTTCTCCCTTTTCTCAGAGCCTCTGCTTTTGTTGAGTGGAAGGAGGAAGACTGGCCATACCCGGTGGGGTTTCCCTAGGAAGCCCTCTGCACTGGGAAGCATCCGGTCACTTTGGCACAGGTGGTTCTCTCCTTCTGGCCTCCTACAGCCCTGGCTGCCTGAACTACACATTGGCTGCTGGCTGCCATCTTTTGCTGAGCGCCTCTTTCCTCTTCAACTTGATTTATAATTGCCTAGAAGACAGCAACCATCCATTGATCTTGTCTTGTTTCCACAGTGCCTTACTTAAAAATAGGTCTTTTTTATTTACAACTGTGCATGTGAATGTGGAAGGACATACAGCAATCACACACCATGTTAAAAGCTATCGTCACTGGACAAATTAACATCTGCTCATTTAGCAGGAAGTGTCTTTTTATTACATTTGGTTGGTTAAGCATCAAATTGCTAGTGTTGCATTCCAGACACTAAATAAAGCAGTGACATTAAATTTTGAAGAAAAAAAAAAAACAACTACACTAATAGGGTCAGGCTAACAGTATTAATGACAAAAGAAAAAGTAAAGTAGCCTTCTAAATGGATGTCATACATTTTGTTGACCAAATTAACTGGATTTACTTACTGACTGTTACGTGCAGGCAGCATGTTAAGAGCTTTACATGCATTTTTTCATTTAATCTTCACAGCAACCTATGAAATGGTTCTTATTTGTCCATTTCACAAAGAAACTAAGGCATGGGGAGCTCAAATAACTTCCCAAGACTGATAAACAGAATAAAGATAACCCAGATTAGTCTGACTTCACTACAATTTTTTACTGCCTTTCTAATTAATCCAACTCCTAATATAGAGTCCCAGATCATAGCTTGAAGATTCTCTTTCCTAAATAAAAAATCAAAAACTGGAAAAAAAAATTTTTTTAAAGCAAAGCAAGCAAGCAAGAAACCAATCAACCCTTCTGCAAAGAAAGCTAGATGGGAGAATTTAGGATATACTTATTTACCTTGGCCCTGCAAGACTTCATTTTTATTTCTTTAACCTGTCTCTTCTTCTCTACCACCACCCACCCAATTCCAGTTTACTCTCTGATTACTCTTCAACAATTTCAACAGCATCCTAATTCTATCATATCCAATGTCAGGATCCATCCAGAACTCTATCAATGTAAGACTCTATCCAGAATCTGGCCACTCCTCTCTTAACAAGTCTCTATGCTTCTACCCTCAACCTCATACGGTTTAGTCTCCACATGTCAGTGTGTCATTTTAAAAGGTCGTATCACAGCTCTGCCCAATGTCACCTCTAGCCTTATCTCCCACTACTCTCTCCCTTGCTCACCTTTGGAATATGGCTTCCTTGTTGTTCCTGAACAAACATGACAGACATGCTTCTGCCCCAGGGTCTTTGCACTGGCTGTTCCTTCGGCTAAGGCTCTCTTCTCCAAGATACTTGGATGGCACATTCCCTTGCCTTCTTTATGCCTTTGCTTAAAGCTCATGGTCCAACTGAGGCTTTCCTTCTATATACCCTGTTTAAAATTGCAATCCATCTTCCCACCCCAGGATTTCCAATCCCTCTTGGCTTGTTCAATTTTTGTTTTTCACCATAGCACTCATCATGCTCTAACATACCACATACTATATTTAGTAAGTTCATTGTGTCCTCTCTAGAACAGAAGCTCCACGAGGGTAGTAGGAAGCTTTATGTTTTGCTCTTTGCTGTTTCCTTAGCACCTAGAACAATGCCAAGCACATGGTATGTGCTTAGCAAATACTTGCTGAATATAATGTCTTAAATGACTTACTAGCAAGAAAAACGGATAACCCCAGGTCAATGCAGCGCACTATGTTTACCCTTGGCTTTGAATGCTCTTGTGGTTCTGATCCACACTGGGAGGCACTCATTCATCTACTTGAGAAGCCTGGGAATGAAATGCTGATTAAGAGGGGAATGATATGGTGAGTTCTACATTTTAGTCAGTCCACCCTAGCTCTGGGGGATGGATCTGGGGAGGGAAAGGCTGGAATAATGAGTTCATTCAAATGTTCAGGGCAGCCACGACAAGAGTTTGAGAAATATTTAGGAGACAAGAGGGGAAAAAATTCAACCACTGGTTGGATGTTGGGGCATGGTGGTAATATGACTGGCCCTCAGGTTTTCGGGTTGGGTGACTGAACAAATAATGCTGGACGTAATGGAGACAGAGCATACCAGAAGAATCCCATTTGGGAGTGGTCCTGGTGAGGTTAAGTCTTAACATTCCATTTAGTTTAACACTCACTTTTGCAGTCTTTTGACAAATCATTATGGCAAAAAGCTCAACCAGGGCCACAGAACAGCAGAATAGAAACAAAAAGAGTCCTACATGAAGATCATTGCTTGTGTTTCCATTTATCAGGGGCGCTGAGCTGGCTTTTGAGCTGGCAGATTCCTTTCTAAGGAAAAAGGCAGGAATGTCTTCCCATGGGTTAAAATTTCACATAGGTTAAAATCAGTTGTGCATTAGAAGATAAATACCTAAGATTCCTATAGACTTCAGTGAGGAGTTATTCCATTTCTTTCAGAAATAACTTCAGAATGAGGCATTTTTTAAAGGGACCCATCCTAAAGACCCCCAAACAAAGGTTTACCAGCAAAATAGATCAACCAACCCCTTCTGTGACTGACAGTTTTACCCTTACACCTTACCTGGAAAGTTCTCTCGATTTAGCTTGGGTCTGCGGACGATCACAAAGTCCTTGTCATTCCCTTTGCTCTTCAGCCGTTTTCGTGGGGGGCTCTGCGGGTGGCTCAGGTTTGAGAGCAGTTCCTGGGGGATGTTCTCACTGTCCACCTCCTCCTTCTCCAGGGTGGAGACCCCCATGCCTGACAGCAATTCAGAAGTCTTGCTAGAATCCCATCCCCACGTGAAGCTGGTGGTAACGTTGCTAGTCTGGTCGGGAATCTCCTGGAGGTGTTTCCTGTAGCAATGCACAATAGCCCCTTTCAGAAACACACCCATAATAACTGGTAGGCCTAAAGGAAACTGCAAGTTATGCAATGTAGAAAACCTCTGCAGCAGCTAACAGAATTACATTCTTTACGTGCCGGAGGCAAGTTCCCAAGAATGAAAGATAAAATAACCGAACAAATCGAAAAGGCTTTTTGATTTACGATCATGCAGAAGGCCTCAAGAATTTCTTCAAGAGGAGGGAACAGACAAGGAAAGGAGGGAAATCATACAGCAATTCAAAACTAGCAGGAAAGCTCAATAAGGAAAGACCAGTGAAACCACACTCTGGTCACCGCACTAAGGCATCCATCCATCCACTCTTTTCCAAAAAGGGACTATGCCATTCACATTACAGCATTATTAACAATATTAGCGAATAGCAATATTCATGGCCTAAATGAATTAAGACAGTCCATTCATGTCCTGCCTCTTTTTGTAATCGAGTTACCTGTGCATGGCGTCTACAGGTTCGGGAGTTTTAAATGCGTGCATTAATTGCAGTGCATTAATCCCGGATTCCCGCTTTGGCGCGCGGCGGTGCAAGGCTTGTGGCTCCGGCCCCCAGCAGCGAGACCCGCCAACTCTAGCAACGTTCCATCCCCGCCGCGCGCGCACAGCTCTCCTACTAGATCTCCGCGGTTGCCGTCTGCGGCCCCGCTGACTGCTGGGAATTGTAGTTTCTGCCGTGCCGCGTAGTGCGGCTGGCTCCGCCACTACTTCCTTCCCTTGTAGCTCCGCCAGCCTTCGAGATACCCACAACCCCCCGCGATTGCGGGGCTGAACAGCCCACGGTGTAGGCGGGGAAGCGGAAGCGGGCGGCGCTTTGGCTGACTGGGGCTTGTCATCCTTGTGATGGGGACCGGGTTTTTCTTTCCCGGGAACCCGCAGGCCTTCTGGTGACCGCCACTACCGTCGCCTTGGAGCGTGGGTCTCAGACCCTGGACGGCTGTGGCGGACGCGGCATTTCCCCGTCATTCCAGACGCTGTCTGGCGAGATCGGACGGTGAGCCTGAGCGGGAGAGCGCGAAGCCCTTTCGGGTCTGGGGTCTGGGGCCGGGCGCAGGCGGAGATAGAGAGGACTCGGAGAACCCCGAGCGGCCGCCGCCGCCGGGCCCGCGTCCTCAGCAGCTGAGTTGAGGCGGTGGCCCAGTCCGCCCGCCAGGTGAGAGGCTGCGAGCCGCGAGCGTCACACCTGCTCTGCTCTGCCCGGAAGCTGCGGCCCTTCCCAGGACTGGGTCTGCGGGCTGGATCCTTTCCTCAGCTGTAAAACAGGCACTAGGACAACAACGCTCATTGCACAGGCTTGGCGTGAGGGTCACATCAGATGACGCGCGTGAAAGCGTGTTGTCAATCACAGCGCAGTTCGGACGAGAGGCGGTTGCTTAATTTTAGGGGAGCCGGGGACCACCATGGTCGCTGTGTACCGTGGGAAAGCTGCGCCTTCGCTTGCAGCCGTAAGCCTCATAAATGCTAGCACCGGAACAGATACGGTAGCCGTGTGTTTGCAGAGGGCTGTCCAGTGCGATGCTAGGGCCACCAGCAAAGCCGCTCTGTTGCTTTCGCTCTGCCGCCTGCGTCTGGTTGCGTCGCCGCTGAAAGGGAGCTGCGTTTCGTCCATCTCCTGGGCGAAGAGTTTGGAGGGTAGGCGGTGAGGTAGAGAGGGTGCCATCTCCCAGGTAGGATGACCATGCGAAATCCACGGTGCAGGCTATCCTATGACTGTGAGCCCTCGTCAACGGTGGAAGAGAGAAGGGGGATACACTCCAACCCTAACACAAATGGAGAAGACTTAAAAAGTTCACAAGTAAGCAGGCCAGCGTCACCACAAAAATTACATCAGTATGCTGTATGACATACCTTCTTATTTCTTGAACTGACATGCTTTATACTAGAAGTAAACCTCCCTTGCCCCGGTATGTGCTTGTTTTAGGTTTGGGTCTTAGCTTGAAAAGTAAATACCACCGCTTGACAGAAAGGTATTCATGATTATTTAGCTTGTTCTTGAAAGGAGGTGGAACTGGTGTAAAGCAGGGATCTGTTCACTA
>NW_017731496.1:13496-56578 GCF_001890085.2 Hipposideros armiger | reverse complement strand
TTTGGCTAAGGAAAACGCAGTTGACTTGGTTTGAAATCTACATCCTTTCTCTTAAAATTGCAAGTCATTAGAGAAATTATTTTTAACAAAAAAAAGTTATAGTCTCCTTTGGGAAACTGAACGAGATGGAGCTTATAAACTAATGGAGGAGAAAGACTAAATAAGAAAAAAAACTATTTAAAAATGCCATGATAAGAGTAAACAAAATTTTGACATGTAAAGTAACTGGGAGAGGCCACTTTAAATAGATCTTATAAATAAGAAAGTCTAATAGACAGGGTGCTTCTAAATTTAAAGATGAGAAATATTCTTGTGCTAGGATTTAACTATTAGTTGCTTGAGAGTTAGGGAATATTTCTAGTTCTCAGAATACTTGAAATACCTGAATTGGTGGACATGAGGTCCTATATAGGACTTCAGAGAGAGAGCCTGTCAACTTTGAAATGCGAAGTCTTCAAATTCTAGAATAGCTATTTCCCTAGTAGTTTGCCCTGGTAACAGAAATACTTCAGCTTGCCAAAATGGGGATGCTTTTTTTCTGCATTCCTTCTAATCATGGCTGTTCTCTTAATATAGTAAAGAAAAGTTTAAGTTGGTACATGTAGTTCTGTTTAATATAAGGAATTGTGTCCATTGAAGACATGAGATTACTAGCTACGTAGAGATTGATGTCTGGTGTTTTCAAACACTACATTGTGATTGCAACTGATATGGATTATTTTATTTTATTTTCCTGATTAATTTTATTCATTTAATCTTACTTAGCACACCCATGTCCCATTTAGTGAGAGAGGTATACCAAATTTCCAGAAGTAGAATTACTAGATCAGTATCTGGGACAAATGAACCGATTTTTTAATGTCTGCAAATAACATTAAAGTGAATAATTTCTGGTACTCTTTTTAAGATTAGGATAGAATATGAAGTGATTTTGCAAATTGGGAAAGTGTTTATCGTCCAAAGTGCATAGTTAAAAGATGGTCGATATTATCAGGGCACAGGAGAGACCAAAAAGGACTGGAAATTACATTTGACTATAAGCTATGTCTATATTCAACAGCATATTAATATTTTTGAAAATCAAATATGACAACAGAGATTCTATTTAAACAGAAGGGTGATGTGCTTTTTTCTTTAGCTCCATCATAGCATGAGGTAAATATTAAGATTCCTTTAGTTTTTTTTTAAATGTTATTTAGCTTAGGGGAACAAAAGAATAAGAAGGGTCCTTTCCCAATTCTAATTTTCTCTATGGTTCCTTTTTTACTTTTCCCATGTAGATTAGAGTCATACATTATCCTTAAGTAATG
This sequence comes from Hipposideros armiger, assembly GCF_001890085.2. NCBI lineage: Eukaryota > Metazoa > Chordata > Mammalia > Chiroptera > Hipposideridae > Hipposideros > Hipposideros armiger. The sequence continues at coordinate 55,268 of NW_017731496.1, read as the reverse complement.
GCAGCCTGACCTGCAAGATAAAAAGGCTTAGTTAAATTCTATATTAAACATGACTTTCTTAGCATTCTGCCTTGATATAGCTAAGAGAATAATTAATAGGAGAATGTTTGTAATTTCTTCACTTTGAAACCTGAACAAAAGAAATGAATTGTAAACAGTTGAAATTGCATTAAGAAAGTGTGTCTGGACTGTAGAAGAGACCGTGCAGTATCCTAACTGTGAGCTAGGCTCTGCAGTGAAGATGCCTGGGTTTGAATCCAAGCTCTGACTCTTTTTGTGCTTTTTCTCCTTTATTAAACAAGGATGCTAATAGTCCTTTATTACTGGGTTATGAGGTTTAATTCAGTAAATTATGCTAGCACATCCTTGGAATCTAGTAAACTCACATCAAATGTTAGCTATTCCTTTTTTAAAAAATTATTTTCTTGCCAGCAAGGATTCTAAAGATTATTCTTTAATTACCAAAATAAGTCTTTACAACCTCTTTACCTGAAATCTTTAAGAATCCATTACAATTCCAGTTGTTTTCTTCTTACCTGCTTACGTGGTTGCTACCTCTCCCTCTCATGCCTTGGCAAAGGTGAAAATTTTTGTGTTCATCTTTCTTCGGAAGGGCTTGTCACACTGTGCAATTGAGTTCTCCTGGTTGGTTTGCCAAATCAGCTCATTTTTTGAAGATGGCTTCGAGAAATGTTACGATTTTTTCCATATTTTAAATGACATTTCTTGCGGTATTCTATCTGTATCCTAAGCTGAATTCTACCTGTACATGAAATCTTTAAGCATGAAAATAATGATAATCTCCGGAAATGTAAATTTTGATTGATTGGAGGGTAGAAAATTGTTGACTTTCATCACTCATGTCTAGTTCTGATTCTTCTTTATTATTAGGATCTTGAGTTTTCTCCTACTTTTTATTATTTCACATAGCTGAGTAAAGATACACATTTTAAATTAACAGTCTGATTCTGATGAATCATTTTATTCTAGTTGGAAATTTTTCATTCAACTTCAGAATCTTTGATAAAATTTTTGCCTGTTCAGTTGCTACCAATCTTCCCTCCATTCCTTCCTTCTTTTCTTCCTTCCTTCCTTTCTTCCTTCCTTCCTCCTATCTTTTCCTTATCTCTTTTTTGAAAATATTTGTAATGCTTCAAAATTGTCTTAGTTTCTAAATTTTCCTCTTACAGTATGTTTAGCCTGACAAACCATTATCAGTCATAAAATACTTAGGAAACAGTACTCTAAGTCAGTAACATTAACATGCTAATTATGAAAGGCATTTGAAAGTAATATTCTATTATATCTTGATGATTAGGAAAAGACTGAGTTGGATTTTAAATGTTTAAGATTTTCAGAACTGGTATTTTGAAAGGTAGACTGTCTATATGTCAGGCACTTAAATTTGAATGAACTAGTTTTTTTTTTTAAAGATTTTATTGGGAAATTGGGGGAAGGGAAAGACAAGTTGTTGTTTTTCGGTCTTAGTTGTGGAGGGCGCAGCTAGCTCAGCTCCAAGTTCAGTCTCCATTCGGCCATCCAGCAGCAGCTCAGGGCAGCTCCGCTCAAGGTACTCTGTTCAGTCTCAGTTGCGGGTGGGCATAGCCCACCATCCCATGCAGAAGTTGAACCGGCAACCTTGTTGTTAGGAGCACATGCTCTCACCAGCTGAGCCATCCTGCCACCTGTTGGCAGCTCAGCAGCAGCTCAGCTCAGGCGTAGCTCACTGGCCCATGTGGGAATCGAACCGGCGACCCTGTTGCTCAGAGCTCGTGCTCTTAACCATCTGAGCTACTTGGCTGGCTCCTGAATGAAATAGTATTTTGACTTTGAGTAAAATCTACTTTTGCTACTGTGGTGTTAATGCCAACCTATGATAACTTTAAATCTCTTTTTCATTTGTAATCATATGGCACTGAATTTTGATTTCTCTCCAAATTTTAGCAATTTCTTTTATTTTTGTCATTTAACCTACACACATTAATATTTGAAGAATACTCATAGGTCCATTATTGTGGTCAGAGGCATATTTCGCCTTTGAGTATATTTTTGCACAGCTGCACGTATATACAGTTCAGCAAATGATCCATTTTGATCCACCTCTATTTGATCACAGGCCTAGAAGAATGGGCTTTTCTATATGACACTGAGGTGTCAAATGCACCTTCTTATCATGTCTCTAAGAGGTGTTCTGCCTCTTCACAATGGTCAGATGAAGCAGTGGTGTTTGGCTATCTGCAGACCTAGGGACATAATCCCAGTTTGTCATCGGAGGCAAATGGAGCAGTTTCTGTGAGCAAAGATCACTTTTTTTTTTTTTTGTAGGAATGAAGGTGGACCAGGCTGTGGTAACCACAGAGAATGAGAAGAAAAAGCACTGGGTATCTATTCATAGTTTCTTTGCAGGGTGGGGAAGACCATAGGGTAAAGCTATGTTTTGAGACCTCTGAGGCTACTAGTTATCCTCTAGAAGCACATGATAGGAAAGAGATGGAGATTAGCAGCAAGCATTTATTGAAGATCCACTCTGTGCCTGGCACTCCTATTTGGTGTTTTATCTTTCATTCGTAGAAATCTGTGTGAAGTAATTATCCTCATTTAACAGCTTAAACTGCATAAAGTTATACAATTAGTAAACAGTTGGGATTTGGAACCCAGGTTTACCATGGTATAATACAACATTTGTATTTTAAAATACTTGTAATTTTAGGCACTTAATAACACCACAGCAAAATTTTTCATTTTTTAGTTGCTATATGTTCTACCTTCATATTATTGTATTGATTTTTAAATAATCTTAAAATTTCAAAATAATACACGTTCATTATTTAAAATAAAAAATACAAGAAAGCACAGGGAACGTGGAAGTAATCTCTTTACTACTTTGTAAGAGCCACGGTTAGCATTCTGGTGTATATTGTCTGTGCATGTGTGTGTGTTTCTTGTTCCTTTTTTTTTTTTTTTTTAAAGCTGAGCCATCCTGCCATCTGTTGACAGCTCAGCGACAGCTCAGCTCAGGCCAGGAATCGAACTGGCGACCCTGTTGCTCAGAGCTTGCACTATTGAGCGAGCTCTTAACCAGCTGAGCCACTCGGCCGGCCCCATGTCCCTTTTGACATCTCTAAAGTGTCTCTCTGGATCTCACCTTTCTTCTAGGCGGGTGGAATCTGGTGGATTCCTTTAATCACTGTCTGCAATGGTGTGTTTCTGTTATGTAGCCAGTGCTTGACGCAGGACGGATCACTGTTCCCATCTGTCATTGTCAGGTTAGCAGGATTAGTGATTTAGGAAACCCTTCGCTGCTTTTCTCAAAAGGCAATGAACAACTATAAGACCAGTGAATATTTTTAAGACTTCCTGGACTATTCCGTACAAACATTTAAGCTGTTTCTATGTTTTCATGTTTAAATAATGCTGCTGTGAAAAATAACATTATAGATACATTTTTGCTCCCATTTAGGTTTTTCTTTATTTGAAAAGGAATTGCTAGGATAAAGAGTATGTACCTTTTTTAAGGTCTTTGATACATATTGTCAGGTTGCTGTCCTCCCTGGCAATGAGTGTTTTTTTTTAATAAACCAAACTTGAGTTGTCCAATCTTTGTTTATTTTTATTAGATTTCAATTGACAGTTATTTTACGAATTTAATATACAAATAACTGAATCAGATGGAGAATAAGGAATTCCTAGCTTTGAGCAGAAAAATAATCATTGAAATAACCAAAACAGGCTATAGGAATTCATAAGGGTCCTTGGAAAGTGCTATCATTCTGGAATGTTAAAAAAAGAAAAAATTCTCCCTTGAATTTAAGTACAAAGTCAAAGATACAGACTTTAAAACTATTATTTTCTCATGTCAGATTAGGGAAACCCCAATTTTAATCTCCAATTTCATGGGACCACCTAGGCCGAATTTTGTGTCAAAACAAGGCATCAGGAGTTCAACTTGAACAAAAATAGATTGTGTGGTAAAAAGAATAATAGACCCATAAGGATATCTAGGCTTTAATCCCTGGAACCAGTAAATATGACTAGATTGTCCTGGTGGGCACAGTGAGATCAAATGAGCCCTTAAAAGCAGAGCTTTTTTCCAGCTGAAGGTGGAAGAGAAAATCAGATTCCAAGAATGAGAAGGATTTGACAAGCCACTCATTGCTGCCACATGCAAAGACGGGAGAGAGGCCTCTAAAACTAAGGGCAAATGCCAGCTGACAGCCAGCAAGGAAACGAGGATCTCATCCCCATAACCGTAACAAACGGAATTTTGCCAGCAGCCTGAATGATCCTAGAAATGTATTCTTCCCCAGAGTCTCCAGAGAAGAACACAAATCTGCTGACACCTTGATTTCAATTTTGAGAACTCATTTGAGCCACACTATGCCTGAACATCTGACCCACAGAAACTATGAGGTATTTGATCCACATAAACTATGAAATATGGGTGTTGTTTTAAGCCACTAAGTTTATAGTAATTATTTACAGCAGCAATAGGAGACTAATACGGTAAGTATAGGGAAGCGATACAGCAAATCATTTCTTTATTACTAGATAGAGGATCCATAATTCTGTTTACTTTTCTATAACATTTTAAAGTACGGCCTATGAATCAGACTAAAAAATTGGCAGCCATTGTAAAAAAAATATTAGCTAGTGGCAAGTTTATAACATGTGGTTAGCTTATGGCCATAATCTTACCATAACCTAGCTATTATTGATATCTGTATATATTTCATTGTTGTCTTAGTCTTTTTTATGCAGATTATAAAAAATGTGTGAATCTAGTTTTTCAATTAATTTTCTAATGTTATTAAATGATCTTAACAAACCTCACTTCTTATACTTCAGTAATATTCCATCATTTGGTTCTGCCATACTTTAATTAGCATTTCTTTGGTAGTCTCTGAGAGTCTTTTTTTCTATGATTGTCATATTCCTTCCACTGGACAATTCCAGGCAAATAAACATCTAGGTCAAACCATAAAGGAATTTTCAGATAATAATTATGTCAAATTCACATTGAATAATATTTTTTTTAAAGCTGGATCTTGAAGCTGGTCACATTTTTCACCAGCACATCTTCTGTCAAGCTATCGTGTCGCCTAACCACTTAATCTGTTCTTGGCTTAAAAATAATTTGTTTCTCCCTCCCTCGTTTTAGAGAATTTTAAGTAATGGGTTATGGGTGACTTAGAAAACTTTATTTTATGAAATATCTGATTTCCTAGGATCTAGTCAATAGTGTATTTGTATAAAATATTCTATTAGGGTTTATAACATTAAGGAACAAGCTCCAAATGACACTATATTGAAACTGTTCACATCTACTAGTCTTATTTTGTAATATTTTTAGAACTAGTGTAATTTTGGTTAAAATAACTTTTCCTAAAGATATAATTTATGTGAAATTTTAAGACATGCTTTAAAAAATATATATAAGAAATTGAAAGTAGGAATTTTCCTTTTCATCTTATTCATAGCCCATTGTAAAGCCTGACAAGTTTTCCAAAGAATTTATTAATACATTAATAAACAAATATTTAGGAAATTTCCAAGTGGTCATTTCCTATGTTAATAATGCGTTGTTTTTTTTTTTTTTCGGTTTACAGATATGATCCAGTCCTCTGCGTGAATTACTTTGGTTAGTCAGAGTGAATATTCAATAATGAGTGGTGCAGCTTTGGGACTCGAGATTGTTTTTGTCTTTTTTTTGGCATTATTCCTACTTCATCGATATGGAGACTTTAAGAAACAGCATAGACTTGTAATTGTTGGAACACTGCTAGCTTGGTATCTCTGCTTTCTTATTGTCTTCATACTGCCTCTGGATGTTAGTACGGTAAGAAGTGAAACTGACTTTCCCTATTTAAAAGGCAACTGTACTCATACAGCATGTTTGAGATATGTTCTTAAGACAGCTAAATTATGTAAAGTTATACTTATATTTTGAATTTAAATATTACTATATGAATTTGATCATTAAAAAGTATAGCCAGGAAGATAATTTGAGGTGGATAGGTTGATACCCTCCAATATCCCTTAAGTACTTTTGGTTTTTATTTTTTAATCATGCATTCATTGCTTTAGACAATATACAACCGGTGCAAACATGCTGCTGCAAACTCAAGCCCTCCTGAGAATAGCAACATTACAGGATTGGACTCACCTCCTACCCCAATTCCAAGGTATTTTCTTTCTTTTCTTCTCTTTTCTTTCTCCCTCCTTTTTCCCCTCCTTTGTTTGTTTGCTTCTTGATATTGTAGAAGGCAAATTGTGTAAAAATTGTCAGTTTTTACCATCTGGATTTTATATTTATAAACGTTTATCCTCATTCTCTTCCCTTCTTCCCCCAACTCAATCCTTTGCTAGTAGATTTTGTTACTTTGTATTCTGTTTAAATTTAAATCTGAAGTAAATTTAAATATTTATTGGTGTACAAGGCCTTCCAGTATATGTTGATAAGAACTTGAAGAAGGCCTGATTTTTTTAGTCCTAGTTCTACCCCTTACAAAGATGTGATTTCAAAAAGCTATTTTTCCTCTCAGCCTCTCTCCAGTCTAAAAAATGTGGCATGCTTTTTCTCTTTTATCTAATATACAAGGTAATAATAAAGGACAAGGAAGTTATTCTGCATGTAGGATATTCCTTTCATATTGCACATCCTTTAAAATCACTATAGTTTTAGACTGAGAATGAATAAAAATCAAATTATTAACAGGTTATATTGAATTCATGTCAAACTTCCAAATAAAAAACTAATAATCGTTGACTGTAGCTTTTATTAAGGCTTTAAGTAGTATTTGCGTACTTCTTTATGCAGCTTTTATTTTATTTTTTAAAAATCTAACCTGGATAAGGGCAAATTTAAAATGTGGATGTTACTCCCCATTGAACCACCATTAAAAATTGGGTATAGATCAGCAGCAATTATGGATTATTGGAAGCCCTTGGACTGAAGGATATCCTTACAGCCTGGGAAGACTGACTATTAATGGAAAAATCTATGGTCAGATATACATATTTTTAGAAAATTCTAACAGATTATGTATATATGCTGGCATCTATCTCCATAGGAGCTTTGCTGTGACTGATTAGTTAGCATTCCAGTTTCCAGGAATTAATCACCTAATGTTTTTCTCCTTCCTGTTCCCCTTCCCCAAAATAACCAACTCCACAAACAGGATGAGAGTATATTTTAAAAGTAATCATCAGTTTTAAAGGTAATCATATCAGAGATTTGTTTTCATGATGCATATTCTTTTAAAGACTATTGCATTATTAGTCTATTATATGAACATTGTGTTCTCAAACTGTTTTGTTCCCTTTGCGTATGTTTTTTTAGTTTGACAGTCAGCTTTGAATTTGTTTTCTATGAAATTTTACAAGAGTCAATAATTTAAAATTTGGATGTAAATAAACTTTGCCATGTACAAATTAATTATATAATTCATTTAAGTAGTCATCATTTATGATTAATTTGCTTTAAATTGTTATTAAACAGCCATCATCCGTGTTTCAAGCCATGGAGTTACATTCCTGATGGAATCATGCCAATTTTCTGGAGGGTAGTATATTGGACATCACAATTTTTAACATGGTAAGTGGTAGTAAAGGATAAAATTTTTTAAATTTGGCTTAAATTAAAAAGGTGATTATTTTTTCAGTGAACCTTCATATTTTAGAATTTATTCAAGTGTTGCTTATTTTTTCCCTTAAATTTGGTTCCCCCTCCTTTTTTGCTGTTCAAAGTCCTCCCAATTGAAAAAGAAAAGAGAAGAAAAAAACAAAAAGGAAAAGGAAATTAGAAAAAAATTTTCCTTGTCATCATTCTCTTCCAGGTTTTACTTCCTTTCTTGACCTTCAGTTCAGTCTTCCAGCTCCATTATTATGTGAAACTGCTTTTGCTAAGGTCATCATTATTCCCTGGCTTTCTTTCTATCTGCTTAGCCCAACCTTCTTAGCCCATCCTTCATGGGCTCTATTTCTGTGGTCCATTACCTAAATGTTGGTGTTTCCTGGGGTCCCATGTTTGCTCATCATTGTTATTTGACTCTTTCTGCATAGCTTTAATTGTAGCCATGATTTCAATGACCTGTGATGCATTCCAAATCTTTTTTTCTATCTACTATAGCCTTGTATTTCTGCTGTGCTCCAGACTCACACTTTATCTGTTATCCACTGAGCATTTCAGATATTCTTCAGGCAACTAAGCTGTAAACATTGCAAGAGAAAATTCACGAAACAGAGTAGTGTGCCTGTAAATTCATGTTCATTGAATTCAACTGGGTCCTCAACATTGCCAGACTTCCCTCCTTTTTTTCTCTAGTCTGCTTGCTCTCCATTCTCCATAACAAATCTTTCTAATTACTTCAAACCTCTGCTGTTCCCCTTGTAGCTCTCTCTCTGTCACTCTGTCTCTCACATCCTAGAAACATTACCTTCTTTTCTTGAACATCTTTACTTACTACCTCACAGTGAAAATAGAAGTCATCAGATGGCAGCTCTTGCAGCTTCTCACTAACAAACTTACCTACCTATGTACCCATCCTTTCTTCCTTCCCCACCCAGAATGAAAGAGCCACTCTTAAAATTAATCCCTCTTCCTGAAATATGGACTCATCCCCTTCAGTTCTTGTTACCTATATACTTACCTATACTTGTGCAAAGCATGCACATTCTCTCATCCTTAAAAAACAAATAGAAAGTCTCTCAAATCACAACCCTTTCCAGCTTTCTATCTTCTACCTCAATGATATGCTCCTCATTACAGCTAAATTTTATATTTTGGAGACTTACTGAAGTATAAATTAGTACAGAAAAGTGTGTTTAGTTTTACTTTTTTCAAAGTGAACACACCCATATAACCAGCACTCAGATGATGATAAAGAACATTAACAGTGTCCCCAGAAGTTTCCCTCATACCCCTCTCCCAGTCATTACTCTCTCCAAAGGGAACCATGACTCTGACTTCCATCACCATTAGTTTGGCCTGTTTTTGAACTTGATAAACATGGAATTATACGGTATGTACCTTTTTCCCTCTCTCATTTTTTGCTTATATATTTGGAAGATTCTTCCATGTTGTGTTATATGTAGCAGTATTCTTTTCTTTTTCGTTCCTCTGAAATATTCCATTTTATGAATATATCATAGTTTATCCTACCCAGTCAAAGTTCTTAAATGAATGGTCTGTATTTAGTGTCTCCATTTGCTCACTGCTTACTTTTTCCTCAACCTACTGAACTGTTTTCTACCCTCACTTCTTCACTCATACTTACACATTCTTAATTAACTTGACCTCTTGGCAGGATTTGATTCTATTGTTTTCTCTCTAGTTGCAAACACTTCCTTCTGGTTTCTACTCCATACGTACTCCTTAGTTTTCTTCCATGCCTTTCTACTGTTCTGTCTCAGTCTCCTTCCTCTCCTGTTCCTCTGCCTCTCCTTTAAAAGTAGGTATTTCTCAGGTGTCAGTCTCGCTCATTTCCTTCTCATTCTACATACGCACCCTTCCAGATCTCATCTATTGATATACTTTATCACCACTGACATGGCCATGACTCTGAATCTATCTGTATTTCTAATCCTGTATCCTGAACTCTGAAGCTGGTGAGCCGCATACTTCCTGTGCAGCTCCTTTGGGATGTGTCCTAGGCACTTCAAAATCAGCATATTGACAACCAGTCTTCTCCCCTCCTTTTTACCACACCACCGCTCCTTACCCTCTCCCACATAGTTTCAGTTGTATTCCCTTTAAGTCCATTCTCCACACTGAAGCCATATCAGTCTTTAGAAAACTAAAATTTGATCATATCTTCTTTCTGTTAAAATAAATAATGATTCCTCATTATTCTTTGGATACAGTCTAACCTCTTCATAAAGGTTTTAAAGTCCTTTTTTTTGCCTTATATAATTCACTCACACTGTTGTATTCTCTGCTGGTCGTTGTGGCCTCCTTTGCTCCCAGGAATGTGCTTTTTTCTCCCTTGAATTTAATATTACAAAAATTTTCAACCATCTCTTACAGTTTGTTTGGTATTAATAATTACTCAAAATCATATTTGTTTGTGAAAAGAACTATACTTTAAAATTGAGGTTCACACATTTCCAGTATTTTGAGATTATACAGACATACCAAGTGTTTTTTAATCATATTCTTTCCAACTGTCTAGGATTCTGTTACCTTTTATGCAGTCATATGCAAGATCAGGAGGGTTTTCCATCACTGGAAAGATAAAAACTGCACTGATTGAGAACGCGATCTATTATGGCACCTATTTGCTGATTTTTGGAGCATTTTTAATTTATGTAGCTGTAAACCCACATTTGCACTTAGAATGGTAAGAAAATCATGTTCTTAACGTTGTTTCTGTATATATTTCCATTTTTAAAATTAATTTGTAGATCATATATATATATATAGGTAAACAGACATTTCATTTAGAAACATATCAAATTATATGCTTTATAGATTCCCCAAAAAGAATATCTGAATAATCTGTATTACTAAGAAGGAAATATGGAATAGTATATTTAAATATAGCTATTACACAAAGGACTCATGCTTTTGTCTAATAGCCATATGTTAAAAGTATTAACCCTCATGATTTTTTTTATAGGCTTTCAAATTTTGTATGTGACAAAATTTCTAGTTTTCTTTTTCATTGAAAATTGTTAATATTTTTTCTTTTGTTCTGACTATAGTTTGAGAACATATTTCTTTTTAATGTTAGATTTAGATGTTGCAATAAAGTGAAGTCAATATTATATTCGTGATCTGTAATATATATGAAGAGCTAGATCTGAAAAATTTAGGAATAGATCAGTAGTGATAATCCTCACTGTTTCATTCCTGAGATTTGTGTAGGTCTGCCTCAGCACAAGTAAATTTTTCAGGCTTTAAAATTTTTTCAGACTTCTCTTGGTTAATATTGAATAAGAAAGCACCTAATGAAAAATATGTTTCCTTCAGGATAATTTTTCTCGTGAATGATTTTTATTTTAAAATTTCATTAACTATGATAGAAGCAGTGTTTCCTATGTTAAAGCTTATTTCTACAGTCACATTCTAAGTTTTCATTAAAACACACAGATTATATGCTGTTACTGAAAGGGTAGCTGAAGCTATGAGGGTCTAATTTTTTCATATAAAATTTTAGCCATCCTTTAGAGTGGTTGTTTTCTGGAAAACCATTTAACACTAGGTAGTTTCATTTTACATTTTTGTCAGAAAAATTAATCTATCATAGCTATGTTTTCTCTCTTTTAGGAACCAGCTTCAGACAATTGGGATAGCTGCTGCAAATACATGGGGTCTATTTCTTCTTGTGCTATTGTTGGGGTATGGCTTGGTGGAAATTCCTCGGTCATATTGGAATGGAGCAAAAAGAGGTTATCTACTTATGAAAACTTATTTTAAGGCAGCCAAATTGATGACAGAGAAAGCAGATGCAGAAGAGAATTTGGAAGATGTAATGGAGGTAAGCAAATTTTAAACCTTACCAATCAACAGCAAGTTGCGTGTATCTCCTTTGGGATACACTGTTGAATTGATGGGCTTTAGACTTGGCAATGTGCAATCCTTAATGATGTCTCATCCATTTGGATGACTTCTTATTGACAGCTCAGCTTAATGACCTGTCATCTCTATATTCTAACTGAATATATACAGGGAGAATATATTCAGCAGTGCAGGGTTATGCTTATTGTCCTTGGGTAACTTCTAAGAGTGCCTTCTTTTACTCCCTGAAGTCTCTCAGATTAGGTGATAAGTTATATGGTTACCCTGATATAGTGGAAGTGAAAATTAGCAATCAGAGGACACTTCTTCCTGAAACTTTAACCCAAAGTAATCCCATCAAATCTGGAAACCTCTGTAGAAAACAATTTACATGGGAATTTGTATCAATAACTTTTCCCATCTGTAATCTTAATAAGTCACTTCATTTTACCTGTAAAATGCAGATGATTTCAACCAACTTCACAAAGATGTTGAAAGTATACGTTTCAATAATATACGTAACACAAAACCACATGCCAAATTATAAAATTTTGTTGTTAAATAATCATTTGGTTATTGATTGAAAGCGAGATTATTGTCACCTCACATTTTGCTCTTCTGGGAAAACATGCTATTGTAATGACGTTACTCTCCAACTTAAAACCTCATGTTGAAGGCTTTTCATTCATGTTAGAGTAAGCTCCAAAATGTTTTAATATGGCCTACCGAAAAATGATTTGATCCATGTTTAGCTCTCCACCCTTATCTCTAGCCTCTATCTTCCTCACCCGGTCAACTTTGGTTCCTCAAACTTGCTAATGATAATGAAATAGTAAACAATTATATAGACTTAAATTTGCCTAAGTCTCAGCTTTGGTTCCTCAAACTTAATAATGGTGATGATAATGGCAAACAAGTATATAGACTTATTAACAACTTTCTAAGAACTTTACATATATTAACACATTTAATATTAACAGCCTTATGAGGGAGATTTTACTAATCCCCATTTTATAAATGAAGAAAACAAGGCACACAGACAGAGGTTACGTAAGTTTCCCATATTCACACAGCTAGTGAGTGGTAGAGCCAGGCAGTCTGATTTTAATTCATGCTTTAATGGGGATTGGCAAGCTTTCTGTAAAGGGCTAGATAGTAAATATTTTACTCTTTGTAGGCCATATGGTCTCTGTTGCAACTACTCTGTCACTGTAGGATGGAAGCAGCCACATACATAAATAAATGAATGGCTGGACGTGTTCCAAACCAGAACAGGTGGTGGGCCGGATTCGATCTGGTTTGCTGACCCCTGCTCTTAACCATTACATCCACTGCCTCTCTTCTCTGCCTTTGAGCATGATATTCCCAAACCCTTGGAATGCCCTTTTCTCCACTCTCTTCAGCTAATTCCTACTTCATTTTCAGGTCTCAACATAAGTGGAGAATTCTTCAGGGAAGCAAGCCTTCTGTACTAGTTTCCTACGGCTGCCATAACAAAGTACCACAAACTGGGTGGCTTAAACTACAGAAACATATTGTGTCACAGTTCTGAAGGCTAAAAGTCCAAGATCAAGATGTCAGAAGGGTTGGTTCCTTCAGAGGACTGTAGGGAACATCTCTACTGTGCCTCTCAACTTCTGGTGGTTTGCCGGCCGTCTTTGGTGCTGCTTGGCTTGTAGATCTCTGCCTTCATATTCCCATGCTGTTCTCCCTGTGTGCCTGTCTGTGTCCAGATTTCTCCTTTTTATAAGGACACAGTCTTACTAGATTAGGGGCCCTCCCTACTCCAGTATGACCTTATCTTAGTTTAAGTAATTATATCTGCAACAATCCTACTTTCAAATAAAATCACATTTTTCTGGGGTACATAGGATTGGGACTTCAATATACGAATTTTGGAGGAGACAGAATTCAAACCATAACATCTTCCCTGGTCCTCCAGACTCTTAGAAATTCGGCACCCATTTTTAAGTGAATGAATAAATGAACAAAAGAGTGTATACTTGAAAATTTTTATGTTGACTTTTCAGTCAACATAAAATGTAATTGTATTTATTCCCTATGAAATATAAGAACTGTAGCAGAAAACATTGATTCAAAATGTAGGAGTAAATCTCCTATAAATAGTAATCTATTATATTTCCTCAGGCATATGATGGATACTACATTTTTAAAAGGATAATTTATATTTGATAATTTTTATATCTGAAAATTTGAATTTTTTTGAAAAAATATTTGAAAATTTATATTTGATAATAAAATAATTAAAAGAAGATCATTTAAGTTGATAGTGTTCCCCTCAAAAGTTGGTGTCAAGTTCAGTTGTTTCAGATTTAAGGAATATGGGTTTCACCAGCTCATTCAGTATTCAGCAAATGTAAATCCTGTTTGTTACTCGAGATCTGGATTTTGCTAGGAGGAATCTTCAGTGTCTGAATAATGATAGGTTTTGGTTTTTTTTGTTGTTGTGAAGCAGGAACCCTCTACTTAGGAATAGGATGTGGAAAAGTAAGGATAGGTAACTGTGCCTTTGCTGTTTTACAATAGGTTTAAGGTGTGAGGGATTTTAAAAGTTTTAGCTAGGAGAACATTTTTCATATATATAAGAAACCACTCTTTTTTATTGCATATATTTAACATGTAGCATCATGTAAGTTTAAGGTATACAAAATGTTAATTTGATACACTTATATATTGTAAGAAACCACTCTTCTTGGTAGATGTTTTGAAAATAGCAAGTCTACATAGATAGCAGGAGAATTCCAGCTTCATTTTTCTTCCCTCAAAAAATGCATGCCATGTATGAATTTTTTTGTCTAAATATTGGGTTATTGGAAAAGTCATGATGCATTTTTGCAATGAAAAACATAGAAAAAATATGTCATGACATTTCCAACAACCCAATATTTCAAGGGAATTTGGGGCCTTTTCTGTCTTTCTAAATATCTAAAAGTTTACAAACTTTAGAAGAAATTTTTTTCATTATTTAATATTTATTGTCTTCCTCCCGTGTTAAGTGCTCTGCGGAACTGGCCATTAGGATACTACCTAGAGTGGAACTTGTACAGTCCTTTACAGTTTATGATAAATGTGACGTGAATTATACAAAGGAAATGCTCTAGTATAAAGAGGTTTCATGTCTGAGTAACGATGAGAGGAGAAGGTGAAATATGACCTGGGTCTTGAAGGATGAGTAGAATTTTTTATAGATGGCAGCCTCCTGGTCAGATATCAGGATGTTTTAAAACCAGATTAATTGAGTGTGAGGTTTATGTTGGAAAGAAAAGCTTGTAAGCTTTGAAAGAGGTTTTTGTCTAATAGGGGGCCTTAGATGTCAGACTGAAAAGTTCAGGCTATATTTTGAAAGCAGTGAGAAATCATTGACACCTTGCAAGCAGAGCAGAGACATGATCCTATGGTATAGGATGACCAATCTGATGGAGGTGTGCAGAGTAAAGCATGGAACAAGAATATGAATAATTTACTTTGAGAGAAAACTTTTAAAATACACTGGTTTTGAATACATCTTTTAACAGACCACAAAGTTCAGGCACTTTTTTTTTTTTTGGTCATTATTAATTGTACTTTTCATCTAACCATAAAATCCTCCAAATGCAGTTTTATAAAAACCAATTTAGTGTTTTGATGTTTCTCTTTGAAGTGATTGTATACATCTGTGTGTCTATTAATTTTCTTTGAAGCATTAATAAAACTCATAAGCCATGTCAAACCATACAAAAAGGCATTTGCTAGATGGCCTAAGAAGTCATCTCTACCTTTTGTCATTTTTCGAGGTAGAGGATTTTGTAGAGGGAGAAACAGCTAGCTATTTCTACTGAAAATTACCTGTTAGCCTGACTTAATGGATGTTGTCTGGCCTTCCAAGTAAAGAATTGATTAGGCACAGTATTGACAGAGCTCAGAGTTATGTTATTTTTTATGAAGAAAATAAGCTAATATTTCAAATACTTTGCACACTTCATAAAATTGCAAACTTTTGAAGGAAACTTAATTATTTAACATATAACAAATATCAATAGTTGACTATTTCAGTACTTATTTTGGTTTAATATAGCTAAAGAATATAAAGGAAAATTATGATATTTCATGTATAAAATATAACCAGAATGTATAGTTCATATTCAAAGGTGCTGACAAGTCAATAAAACTTTAAGGCAGCTTAGTAATGGAAAATTGTAATGTAATGATGCTTCAAGCACCTTTAAAAATCCCAATTGTTGTCACTCTGTGTTCAGGTCTCACACATTGGCTTCAAAATAAACTGTTTAATTAAGGACTTCTGGAGTGCTTTGCTCGTACGTCTTCATCCTGATCAAATGCTTCTCAGACCCTTACTCTTCTTTCCCTGTAGTCACACTGGATTTCTTCCTTGAAATTCCTTGTTCATTTTTGCTTGAAAGCCTTCTTACATGCTGTTTCTCTGTCTAGAATATTCTGACCCCTTCCTTTGGTGGGCTGACTTCCTACTCATGCTTTTTATCTCAGTTTCAATAATCAGTTCATCATAAAGTCTCCCACACTAAGTTATACAGCAGTTTCCTTATCATTTCTATTTGAATAATGTGTTTTCCTCATTAAGCTATACTCCTTAACAGGAGCAATGTCTTTGGTACAGATTATTTATAGGGTCTTCATATTTAAAAATTTGATGGATATTGCCAAATTACCTTCCACATTTTACTGTGTATAGGGGTTCCTGTTTTCCCACCATCTTAGCTCATTACATGATATCTTTTTTTATAATTTTGTAAGAAATTGTTCTCAGTTTAAAATTTGTAATTGTTTTTAGTGAGTTTGAGTATCTGTTCAGACATTTATTGGCCAATTGTATTTCTTCTGTGTTTTTCCAGAAGTGTGTGTGTGCAGACACTCTCCATATATTGATAATTATATATTTTGTCATATAAGTTATAAATTTTTTTTATAACTTTGTCTGTATCCCGGATGGTTTCTCTGCCTCCAGTGTTGTATACCGTAAGGCCATTCTCTACCCTACAATCAGAGCTCTCTTTGATAGTTTGGTCAGTTCTCTCTTGCCTTCTAGCCTTTGAACATACTGTTTATTCTATCTAGAACAGTGGTTCCATCTTTTTAAATATTTCATTAATATTATACAATATTATGATTCTTTTAGAACTACTGGTTCTAAAAAGTCCTCTCCCTAACACTTGTATGCCTTTCATACTCATTAAATTGCTTTTTAAATTATTTCATCACTAGACTCTAATCTTAGTCAAAGACTTATAACACCATGTCTCCCCACCCTATCCTCCAGTATGGAGTGTGGAGACATTACACACAGCACAGTGCTGGCCTATAGTGTGCTTTTATTAAAAATATGGACTGAATCTTTAGCTGTGACTGCTATGGAGTGTTCTCCCATTGGAAAGGAGCAGGGTTTGAGACATTGCTAACCTGTTCTGCTTGCTTTGTTTTCTTCACTGTATTTGAGATAATGAGAGAATTCAACTTAATGACCAAGGTGAAGTAAAACAGTCCTGTTCTTTTAGGATCACAAAGTTTGTCTGATCCTTCATGGCTTTTTTTATAATGCTTATAATCTTTGTGTACCAAGTGAGCAAATGATAAGGGAGTAAATCTAGAAAGTAATTAAAAGTGTGAGGGTACAGATATAGCTATTGTATAACTTAGTACATATTTTTTCTTGTCCTCTTTTTTATTCAGTGAATGGAACCTCATGTATATGCTAAGTAATTTGGGTTGAAGTTAAACTTGTGAACATATATATATATATATTTATATAATACCTAGAGAACATTCTTATTTGAAACACCTGATCAATAGAAATATTTTTATTTCTCTTACTGTTTTTATAGGAGGTTCGTAAAGTGAATGAAAGCATCAAGTATAACCACCCATTGAGAAAATGTGTTGACACAATACTTAAAAAGGTAATTAAATCATACTCTTTTCTATTTTCCTTTGAAATATAAATTTCTATAATATAATAAAAGCATTGGAAAAGTATGAGAACAGCCTATCACTGAAGTCTCCCCAACTCCTTTCCATTTTCATGGAAATATTGACCATAAACCAGTAGTAATGTGTACATAGAATTTATTCCTTTGTTATTACAAATTTAACATTACTTATTGGCAATATGTTCCATTGAAATGTGAGGACAGAGGTTATGTTAAGTAATGTATAATTATTGCCACGACACAACGATGGAGATGAGCCTTTACAGTTTGTAAACGTGTCATAGAATGTGGTCACTAAAGGCATATCTCCTATAAGAAAATAAAAAGGGCCTTAATAATCTGCTTCAGTCAGCTTCCTGCATGTCATTTTACAATATATTTCGTACATCGTAAAATGAATGACATTATAAGATGTTTAATACATATTTAGTAAGAAGCTATACAATCAAGGTTTTGATGTATTTTTATTGAATTAAGAGTATTCATATATTTCCAAAAATTATCATTCCAAAAATAAGTTCTCCGATTATCTTTTCAGCAACTACAGAACCATTGAACTATCTCTTCTCCTATATTTTAAATTTATTATACTGATTATTAGCTAGTATTCTTTTTGGCTAAGATAATAGTCATGAGAATCAATTCTCTAATCATTTCTCTCATATTTGCTACCTTTTGAGACCTATTCAGGAAAGTTAACTAACTTGCCTGAGTTCATATAGAGAATAAATGACTAGCAGTAGGACAGTTGACTCTAAATCATGTATTTTTCCTTTGTAATATCCTTTTAAAAAATTCAGCATCTTGGATTTGTTGTGATTCTTCTTCATTATTTAGCTAGGAAAATAATTGATAGTTTCATCAAGCACCTACCTAGAATAATCCTCTCAAATACTAGTTAATTCATGTAGGTGAGCTCCCCCGCCCTGGCCGTCCCCAGCTAGTACATCTGAGCACAAAGATTAATATTAATAGATGTAAGAGGAAACTCAATGCATCTTTTAAAACATTTAAAAAATGTCAGCAACTAAAATTCAGACTATTTAAAGATGACAGTAAAGGAAGATATTTTTAAGAAAATTAGAAATGACCAAGAATGAAGATTTTTAATAAAAATAAAATTTTTATCTTTTTGCAAATAAGATTTTTAAAAATCTACTTTTTCCTTTTAGTGTCCTACAGAATACCAGGAAAAAATGGGTAGGAACATGGATGATTACGAAGATTTTGATGAAAAGCATAACACCTACCCAAGTGAAAAGAGTCTGGTGAAACTACATAAACAGGTAACTTCATTAAAAATAGCTATTTTACGTACTGATGTTTTAGTTAGATCTATAATTATGGCCCACAAAAAAAGGAATTTTGAGTAAAATGTTTTTACTTCGTGTTTCTTGACCGGGGTACTATTGGCATTTGGAGAGGGAGAATTATTCACTAAACATAACTGTTAAACATGTTCTAGAATGTTAACATTTTTGGCCTCATCCAGTAAATGCCACTAGCGGTTCCCTGTTGTTGTGACAACCAAAACAACTCCTTAGTGGGGAGTTGAATCACTGTTGGATCAGAACACTGACAGATATATCCTCTGTTCTCTTTTGAAGGTTATTTATTCAGTTCAGAGGCACCGTCGAACTCAAGTACAATGGCAAATTCTTTTGGAACAAGCATTTTATCTAGAAGATGTTGCAAAAAATGAAACTAGTGCTACTCATCAGTTTGTTCACACCTTTCAGTCACCAGAGCCAGAAAATAGACTTGTCCAATATTTTTATAATCCTACAGTTGGTATGTAATTTGATATAAATTTCAAAGTTTAATGATGATAATTTTTCTGAGGGAAAATGTATATATTTTCACCAATGGAGAGTTTAATTGTATTTGTATTTGACTTATACCATCTGGTAAATTATGAATCTGACAAACTCCCCCCTCCACCCCAAACTACTTTACTTGTCATATAACATATTATCTATCAGTTTCTACTGTTACTTCACAGATAACCAAAACTCTATGCAAAAATATATGCAATGTATCAAGCATATTTTGCATACAGAATATATACTTAAAATAATTAGCATTTTAAGCAATTTTACAACACAATCTTAGGTCTCTCCTTTAGTCTTGACATACTACTAAAATATTTCCCCAAGAAGTCCTATTTATTTACATTCATTAGTCTATTTACAAAAGCTACACTCAATAGCCATGATTATTCCATTCTCCTTTATGATTATTTATGACACTTTCTTATCAAATTTAGTATAAAGAACTTAATGCAAATACCAGTGTCACAACATTAAAACTTCTGTTTACATTTTGTATTCAAATAAATGGTGATGATCACTTGATTCTCTTTTGCTTGTTTGGTCTTGAGTATAAACACAGAATGGCCGTAACAAATATATCAGAAAACTTCTTCAGTGAAGATCTTTTCTAATTAAATGAGGGAATGATGTGACACTTGTTTTCATTCATTCAACAAATATTCGAGCACATAAATGCTAGGTATTATTAGGTGCATGGTATAGATCAATGAACAAAAAAGACAAAAATGTCTGCCCTGGTGGAGTGAGAAAAACAGGCAATATACACATAAAGGTATAAATAAGATGTTGAGTGGGTAGTTGGCTATAGAAGGTGGAGTTCAGAGGAGAAGTCTGGTCTGCAAATATAATTAGGGTGTCATAATGGATAGGTGGGCCATGGATCAGGGTAAGATCAGTGAAGAAGTGTGAGATAGAGAAATAACCTGAGGACAGAGCGTGAGGCACTCCAAGGTTTAGACATCAGGTTAACCAGCAGAACAGACTAGAGAAGAAGCTGCCAGTGAGAGAGGAAAACAAGGACAGTTGAGTGTTTTGAGGAAAGATGTGTGTCAAGTACTTTTTCAAATGTTGCAGGTAGGTCGATTATCATGGATATTAAGAATTGACTGGATTTCAGAGAGGTGAAGTGGGGTGAGAGTAAAAAAACCTGAGTGGAGTTTAAAAAAAATAAGGAGAGCAGGTAGAAACAACATTAAGCATAGAAAATTTTCAAAATGTTTTTCTTATAACAGGTAATAGAGACAAGAAATACTAGCTGATGGAAGATGGCAGAGTCAAGGGAAATGATAGCTTGTCATATGTTAATGATATCTTAGTGGAAGTTTGAGGAGATAAAAGAGATTGGTCACATATAGGAGAGACGAAATGGGAAATCGTGAACAATGAAGAGAAAGGACTTATAATAGATTATTCAGGAGGTAAGACCCAAATGTACCTGAGCAGGTGAGAAGATGTAGTGGTGGAAATTTCGGGAGGTTTTTCTCTGTCGGCTTCTGTTTTCTCAGTGAAGTGCTGAAAGTAAGTATAGAGGAAGAGATTTTAGAGATTTGAAGTAAGAAGTTGCCAAATAGTTGCTTAGGAGATTGTGCATGGGAGGAAATTGGTGAGTTACAGTAGGCTAGCCAGGCAGTGCTCAAAATCCACTTGAAGCTGGTGATTAAGAATTTAAAGTGAGATGAGTCAATAAAGTTGTGTGTCTTACTCCTGCAATGTGCAGATCCATGGCTTCAGGCTCATGGTAGCCAAGGAGTTGGTAGCCAGGGTGTGGTTTAGTCTAGCAAGTACAGGGAAGCAAGAGGAAGTAAAAGAATTGGTATATTGGAGAGTGATTATCCTCAAAGATTATGGAATCTGAGCTTTCTTTATGGGGTAAAGAAAGCAATAAAGCACATGACTGTTAAGTGGCAATAAAAACGTAGTAGAATAAATGGATTGTTGGTCCAGGTAGAGGAGGTAGTCAGTAGAGTTGGAATACTAGATGAAGGCATTGTTTGGACACAAGAACGCTGTAATGAGGTTATAATGAACGGTTGGAGTTATTGGCAATAGAAGGTTTAGGGAATGAGTAGTTGAAGTAGAGTGGAAGATAGAATCATTGGAGGGGAGGAGGTCAAGTGAAAGACCAAAGTTTTGAAAGAGGTATTACCTATGTGGATATTGAAATCAGCAGGAATTAATTATGCTGAGAGTAGGGTTGAAAAGATTTCGAGTGAGCCAAGAGCTCAACTCCTTAATGAAGTGAAATATAGCCTTTTCAATTTTGTGAGCTTGCTTCTTCCTTTTTTTTTAAACTTTTATTTTTACCTAAATTCAGACTTAACAAAAAGTTGCCATATATCCTTCACGTAGATTCTTCAAATGTTAACATTTTACCATATTCACTTTCTTTATCTTCCTCTCTGCATATGTATTTTTCCTTAATCTTTTCAAAGTTGAACCCAGAGATGATGCCTCTTTACCCCTAAATGTTTCAGTGTGTATTTTCTAAAAACACACATTTTTAGACATTTTCTTACATAACCAAGTATAATGATCAAAATCAGGAAATTAGCATCATATAATACTATTATCTACAGACTTTATTCAGATTTTGCTAATTGTCTCAATAATATTTTTTGTAAAAAATTCCAGGTCACGCATTGCATTCAGTTGTCATGTCTCCTTAGTCTCCTTTTATCTGGAACAATTTCTAAGTCCCTGTGTTTTATGACATTGATGTTTTTGGAAGGTACAGGCCAGTTTTGTTTGTTTGTTTATTTTTTGGGTTTTTTGAGTGTTCCTGAATTTGAATTTAATGTTTTTTCATGATTAGACGCAGATTCTGTATTTTGTGCAGGAATGCCACAGCAGTGATGTTGTGTTCTCATCGCATTATAGCAGGAGGCACATGATATGTGTGTCCCATTACTGGGGATCATTTGGTTAGGATGATGTTTGCCTGGTTCCTCCACTGTAAAATTACTATTTTTCTCTTTGCACTTAGATAGCTCTGGTATGGAGATATTTTGAAACAGTATAAATACCCTGTTACTCCTTTGTGATTTTTCTAATCATTTTTTTTTTCTTTTATCTTCCAGAATGGTACTGGGAATGTCTTTTGCGACCATGGTTTTATAGAATACTTGCTGTGGTTCTGTCTATCTTCTCTGTGATTGTTGTGTGGTCAGAATGCACATTCTTCAGCACTACACCAGTCTTATCCCTCTTTGCAGTCTTCATACAGCTGGCTGAAAAAACATACAATTATATTTATATCGAGGTCAGTTTATTTTATATCTGTCATAAATAAATGTCAGTTCATAGTATAATCCTTAACTGCTGTATCTTTTCTCCATATATGTCTTCTAGTATAATGAAAGCAGTGAAGTTTCCCACAGTGTTATTATTCAGACTTTCAAAAATGAGCTTCATCAATTTACCCAGACTATAATAACTAAGAACAGTATTTGAGGAGAGATGAAAAGATGCAAAATAGTGCAAAATACTTCTACGAGAGTACTTTGATTCTCTTTATGCCAGTGCAGCTACATAACTTACAGTCTTCATGTGAAGAGTAGCCAAATAGTGAGAAAGCACAGACTCACTTTAGGCCATAGATTTGAAACTTAGGGCTAGGAACTGGTTGAGATGTAGATTTTTTTTATAACTTCATTTTCTTAAGTGGTTAAAAAAAACACTGTTACTGTATTTAAGTTTGAAAATGTCAATAAATGTTCGCAGGAAATAAAGGATAATGCTTGTGATAGTATATAAAGTGCTAAAGTCCATTAGTCTTAATTGTTTTATTGTTTGTTTGTTTTTGTTTTTTTTTTTAGATTGCTTGCTTTCTTTCCATCTTCTTCCTAAGTATCTGTGTTTATTCTACTGTGTTCAGGATTCGTGTCTTTAACTATTATTACTTGGCTTCACATCATCAGACTGATGCTTACAGCCTTCTTTTCAGTGGCATGTAAGTAGATTATGTTTAGAAATAAGGGAAAGTCTCCAATGCATGTATTCTTATAGATCTCTCTTTTATTTCTTGTTTATAAGTCTTCCACACTGCATTTCTCTGAGCTAATTGATTAGGTTTAAATATTAGATGTTTTTTGATTGCTACTAAATCCTGCTTGAAGTTTAAGGTTAAAATAGGTATGCTAGATTAAGAAGGAAAAGGAAGGGCCGGCCGAGTGGCTCAGTTGGTTAAGAGCTTGCTCAAGAGTGTGAGCTCTGAGCAACAGGGTCGCTGGTTCGATTCCTGGCCTGACATGAGCTGCCAACAGGTGGCAGGATGGCTCAGCTAAAAAAAAAAAAAAAAGGAAAAGGAAGACATAATGATCCTGGATTTACCAATGTGAGATTCAATAAATAGGTTAGTAACAAATAGGAACATTTGAGAGTTTAGAGGCTAAGTCAGACCTAGAGAGTATTCTGAGATCCCATGGCCTCGAATTGAATTGTAGAGAACTAAAGAAACTAACAGGAATAATTTTTGCTAAGAGATTTAGCAAGAGTTTTGAGAAGTGTCTCCAGCTTGGGCTAGGTTGCACAGTCTTTATTTGTCCTCATTGTTAAATAACTCAGATATTTCTAAAGGCTGGACTTTCACATAGGAATTAATATATGCAGCATCTCTAAGATTTTTTTTAATATAGACACACAGGAACTTGCAAATACAATACAAAGAGCCCTATTAACCTTCACCCAGCTTCCCTCAGTGGAGACATTTTATATAGCTATTGTACAATATCAAAACCAGGAATGTACATTGATCATTACTGTTAACTAGACTACAGACCTTATTTAATTCTCATCATTTTTTTATCCTTCCTTTATTCGCGTGTGTAGATTCCTGATCTACCACCACAATCAATATATACAACTGTTCTATCACCACAAAAGCACTTCTCATATTACTTATTTGTATTCATATTCTCCCTTCATTTTCCTCTCTCCCTGTTCTTCAGCTCTGTAGTTCTGTAAGGTTCTCTTTTTATCTTGGACAAAGCTGAGCTCTAACAATTCCTTATACCTGTAGTTGTCAGGGTGACATATTTTAATACAACTTCAGATCTTTTATGTAGTAAGTGAGTACCATTCACCATGAGGAAGTTACCACCCTTGTCATGCTTCTGGGACAGATTGCACAGATGGAGACTTGAAAGAGACATGTACAAAGGCCCTTCACAATTCTTGGGCTAAAACAGCGGCCAACACTACCAAAGCAGGCAGCCTGAGACTGCAGTTCACCTTGTAGGTTTTGGTGTTTTTAAAGAAAATGTGATTAATAGGATTTTCAGAATGTCTCTCAAGGAAAATTCACATTAATAATTCAAAATATATATACTACAGGGAGATGAAAATAATAGTTAAAATTATGTGAAATGTTCTTAATACATTCCAATATAATATAAAATGCATTTTGCTCGTTTATTTTTTTGTATATTCTGTTTGTAAATGCATATTTCAGGTTATTTTGCCGTTTGACTCCTCCTCTATGTCTTAATTTCTTGGGTTTGACCCATATGGATTCATCCATCTCTCACAAGAATACACAGCCAACTGCTTATACATCTGTAAGTATGGTCAGAAAACAGAGTTCTTTAGATTCATTATCTATATGGGATCTTATTATAAAATTTCTTTTAATGCAGAAAAGTTCTGTAGCATTATTTGGATCTTTTTAATAACTAAAACTTTCTTTTAAAGGTTGTAGTTGTAATTACTAATGACTGGATAAAAGTGGTTTTGCTTTCTTTTATTATAAAAAAATGTTTTTTGGTTCACATAGGTCATCCAGCTGAGTAGTAGTAGCACTAGACCTGACCTATAATAATATTAATGTTTATAATTATAGTTTTAATGTATATAATTTTCAGTAATATTTATAAAAATTTTCTTTAGGATAAAATCTTAATAAATAAGCAAATTAAGATATAATCAACGTATAACATTGTATTATTTTAAGATGTACAACATAATGACTTGATATACGCATATATTGTGAAACGATGCCCACAGTAAGTTTAGTTAACATTCATCAACTCACAGTTACGGTTTTTTTTTCTTGTGATGAGAACTTAAAAATCATCTCATTCAATGCTTTCTACTTTTTGAAAAGTCCAAATTTATTGGTATATCTGGTTATGCCTGCATTTTCTAATGATGGAAAAGAATGAAAAATATAGAACTGTACTGATTTAACTTACTTTTTTCTTTCTCCTCAGATTATGGGTTCCATGAAAGTTTTATCCTTTATTGCAGATGGATTTTATATATATTATCCTATGTTGGTGGTAATTCTCTGCATTGCTACTTATTTTAGGTAAGAAGCTTAACATTGCTTATTTTTTCACATACTCTTCTCTTAGCCCGATGTGGACATCCTTTCTTCTTAACGCTTTTTAAAATGTTTACTGGTTGGGTTCTGGTTTTTGTTTTATTGGGGCTTTGGGGATAATGGGGATAGTTTAAAGAGAGTGCTTGTTAGAGTTATTCTATTACAAGTATTAGGCTACAAAGTGATAGGATTAATTTATTGAAATGTTAACTCTTAAATCCTGGCCTTGGACACTGACAGCCAATGTAGCTTATAAATACCCCATGCCCAGCTTCTATCCAATAACATAAGTTGGTCTTAGGGCTTTCCCCATGATCATTGCTGGGTTTGTAGGTGTTTCAGACCATAGCCAGCACAGACGGTCAGGTGAGGAGCAATTATAATCGGGCCATACATGTAAGGCTGGAAAGTACACAGGCAGCTCTTTTTATACGATTCGGAAAAGTGGTAGAATCCAGGCAGAGGTAAGACTTCAGCGGAGTTCAAGGGCAGGTGTCCTTGGCTTCTAGCACCCCGTCTTCCCTACTTGCACATGTCAGGTGCCCCCATCCTGTACTCTGTCCACCCTCTTCACTGCTTGAATGCTCCATGACATACCAAAAATGCCACTTAAAAAAATATTTTATTGGGCCGGCCAAGTGGCGCGATGGTTAAGAGCTGGCTTGGGACGCCAGAGGGCCCCGGTTCGGATCCCACATATGAGAGCTGGTGACACTGCCCTCTACAAAAAAAAATATATATTTTATTGCTGTTAATCAGTTTGATTTTCTAACAAAAATAAGTTTTATCCAACCATTTTTTATTTAAATCTTCCAATACCCACTATATGGCTATTATAAATAATATGTATGTACTCACATTAGGATATTGAGTAAACAAACAAGTATTGTTTGAAATAAATTCTCTCCTGAATTTTTAAAAACATGTATATTTTACCTTCTCATAAGTAAAGGAGCTAAAGGACTATAATTTAAAATAAAACTTAATATCAAATGATGATGGATCTATTACTTTGGGTTTTTTTCTATAGGGTAGAAAAGACTTAGGTTTATACTGTGAAAATGATGTATTAAAGGAAGAGAACAATCATCCTTTGGATGTCCAAAACTAAGTTTTGATTATATGCTTATTTATTTAAAAATTTATAAACTATTAATGGAACATTAAGAGCTTGTGATATATAAATTATGTCTTATGTGTTTATGTTGGTAAGTAATTATGTTGGTAAGATTACCATCTTTTCTTAGCTACCTTGTTAGATTGTTATATGGTCAAGTAAAAGATGGGTGGGATATGCTTTATCAACTATAAAATCTTAAATACAAGGAATTATGTGTAAAAGGAAAATTGTTAAACTTAAAAATAATTCCTAAGAGTGTTGTTATAGAGTTCATTAGGATAAACTTTAGACATTGGTTTGTCTTGAAGGGAAAAAAAGGTTGTATTCCACAATTTTCAAATTATCTCTCAAAATAGATATTCTATTATGAAAGTATATGAAGCAATGCTTTGCTGTCATTTCAATGGTAACTTGACTTTATAGATGCATTTTCTTTTGAAATGCTGCCATAATTAGTCTAAATAATTCCCATTTATTAGCAACACAGCCATACCCAGAGCTTATCTTCAGACTTAACTGTCTAGAGAGTATAAGGCTATTTCCTGATGCTTTACACAAAGCCAAGACTTTCCAGAGACAGTTATCAAGTTTGCAGTTTCTTATCCTGGGGTGTAGTATTTCCACAAGGATAGTTGGATGGCAAGGGAATATGTAAAGTCACAGAATTAGCAGTATTAAACTTGTGTTTGAAAATAAGAAAATAACAAATTTTTTTTGTATTCTAGCTGTTGTTTAGCATCCTGGTATAGTAATTTCCTGAAGTTTTGCTAAACACCCAACTTAATTTGTTTCCACAAGAAATCTAGGTGTGGTGCAAACCCTAGTCAGTGAGTAATGGGCATATAAGCTTCTTAGAAAGGGAAATAAGTACTTCTTAAAGACAAATATAACTCTAGGTAGCTTGTTGTGATAACTAATAATAAAACATAGGCTTCTTTGGGGGTGACAATAAAAAACAATTTATCTAAATATTTACAATGTGAAGTAATGCTTATCTTTTTGAAAATTTACTTTTATTAGTTTGGGAACTCGTTGTTTAAATCTACTTGGCTTCCAGCAGTTCATGGGAGATAATGATATGACATCAGACTTGGTTGATGAAGGAAAAGAATTAATCAGACGAGGTAGGATTTGTCTTTTTAAATAAATGAAGGGAAAGTGCTAAGACTCAAGATACAAAATAAATGTTGGTATAATTTGTAATCTGTAACCTATCTTTAGAAATTACAAATTCATGTTTTTAAACTAAAAACCTACATAAATCCTTCATAGCAAAGATAATTTGAAAATACAAATGATTGTCTCATCTGTCTTTAAGAAATTCTGCAGCAGAAATTATTTAGTATGTTTGCAGCTACATAATGCCCTAGTATGTTGTTGGAGTCATTTTTATGTGTGCTTTGAAACAGATATGCCAAGCTCAATACAACTATAAAACTCGTTAATTTAGAGAATCATCAGTTTAATACTGTGTACAAAATAATCCAAGCCAAGGCTGGTTTTTAGAATGTAATGGATCATTAACAACCTGTTACCTGGCACTCTACTAGAATCTAA
Organism: Hipposideros armiger; assembly: GCF_001890085.2. Classification (NCBI taxonomy): domain Eukaryota; kingdom Metazoa; phylum Chordata; class Mammalia; order Chiroptera; family Hipposideridae; genus Hipposideros; species Hipposideros armiger. The sequence continues at coordinate 26,980 of NW_017731496.1, read as the reverse complement.
TCTCAAAACTGAACATATCAGATTTCCTGATGTTCAAGTGATGATAGGATAACAGAAAAAGAAAAACAAAACTTGACTTTTTAGACATTGATTCTTAGACACTCTCCCTACTTGGGCCTGGGGCTTTGTGTAATTATTAATTAAATGTAGGCCCAAATGTGTTGCAGATCTAAAATAAGCTGGTGTAGCCTTCATATGCTCTCATGGAATGTGGCGTGTAGTTAATGTAATAGTTCTGCTTTTTGCATTAATTAGACCTCGTAAGGAGTATCATATTCAGTCCTGGGTAAGATTTTTAAGATTAAGACTGATAAGTCAGGAAGAATTTAGAGGACAGCCAGAGTTATGGATCTGTAGACCATATCTTATGGGGGAAAAAAAAACCCAAACAAACACTGAATATATAGCCAGAAGAGAATAAGGGAAATGACTCTTAGGCAGAAAGAAGTATGAACTTAATTTAGAAGATAGGACATAAAGAAAAGAGAAGTTACAGAGGACCACATTGCAAGTCACCGTGAAGAAGAATTTTTTCCTCACTGAAACTTTAGACAGAGCCTAAAGGGCCATCTCCAGCAAAAGTAAGAGGGTATTCTCTATGGAGGCAGGTGATCTCTGAGGTTCTTTCCAACAATAACCTATTACCTTTGACTATGTAGTAATTTAAAGGAAATTGGTCATAGCCTGATACCTTTACTTCAGTTACTTTCCATCTAATTAAACCATGTTATACCAAATTTGAGACTGCTTTTCTGTCTCTAGAGAAGAGAAAAAGGCAAAGGCAAGAAGAAGGCGAACACCGAAGAAGAGTAAGTATAGCACTTATTAAACCACTGTAACCTCAGGGTTAATGGCAAATGTCATAGAATCTTACTGATTTAGAGTAATTGGCTGAAGACCGAAGAATAGCAGGAAGAGACACAGTATACATTTTTAAAGAAAGGAATTTTAGTAGTTTCAGACATACATGCTAGGTGTCTTGTCAGACGTGATTTAAAAAGTCTTTAGTGATAAATTACTTCGTGTCCAACATCTAGCAGTGTCTTGCCTAAGGTAGGTAGGTGCTCAGTAAATACTGTTTATTGAATGAAGGAATAAATTCAGGCAATCTTACTATGAAAGTGATTTTGATTGCTTTAAAATCATACTTTTTAATAATATGACTGTAATTAATTCCTCTTTAATTTTTCTTCAGTCTTCCGTTTGCTGAGGCAAATTAACCTCTTCCTAAAGAGTGAAAAGGCAAAAAATGAAAAAAATTTAGTCACAGTTATCACACATTTTCAACACCTGGGTGTATCTACACTGGAGAAGTGAGGACTCAGGAGACATGATAGTGGTCTTCATGTAATTTAGTGTGTGTCGTGTAAAGGGAGACTTCTTATTTATCAGAGGCATAAATAGAACCAAAGAGTGGAAGTTACTGGAGGTAGAGTTCACCTATCTATGAAAACTTCCACAGTTTATCACTTGCAATGAGGTGATCACACATAGGAATTCCCGTGTCATCTATTAAGAGAGCCAAAAAGCACCTGCCATGGCTATTTTACAGTGAAGCCCTGTGCTGCGTGGGAGATTGAATTAGGTGACCTCCAATATGCCTTTTGAGTCTAAGAATTGAATGAACAGAATCCTAGTTAATAGGACTTGAGTGAAACTAAGACTGTACACAATGCCATGTGAGTAATTATCTAATTATCTTTGTATAAAACTTTAATTTCACTATCAAAAATGAAGTTAATATTTTTAGTTAATTTGGGTGGAAGACAATTTTGTTAACATCTCATTAATTATTATCAGTTCTCATAACTTCTACATTGCCAACGTAAGTTTATTATTATAATATTGTTTTGACATTTTAGATAGAAATGGAATAACTTAAAATAATCATAGCTAACAAAAATGTGTATAAATGTCTTCACTTGTAAAAGTTAAGTTTGGGTACTATTAAAATCATGTAGAGATAAGAAAAATTATTGATCTATGATTTTTAGGACACTGTTAGTTATACTGATTATCTGATGAATTTCTGATGAAAAAGAATTAAATTACATTACTGTACAAAGATAATCTTTCGACACTGATGAATTATTTTCTGCCTGTGAGTCCCTTTGTTATATATTCATCTGTGTTTCTTTCCTAGGAATGGAAAGAACGTTATGGACACAATAGAGAAGATTCCACTAGAAACAGAAATGCTCATATTGACCCAAAAGAGTCAAACTTCTCAGATATAAATACCAACCGATGTAAGTAGTTTATTGTCTTAGAAACTTTTTTCTAATGCTTGCTTGCATAGAGACTGAGGATTAGGATACTCATTCAGAAATGCTTTAGAGAACTGTAAATGTGTTCTGCAGTGACTTTTTCATCTCTTAATGTATCAAAAGTAGGAAAATTCAAATATGTGTTCTGGTAGGAGAAGGAGACATGTGGGATAGCAAATGAATAGTTGTAATTGTACTACCCTAAATAAAAGTACTACTTATCCCAGGCATATTTTAGGCAGGTACTGATTTCTACTATTTACCTAGATGTTTTTCTTTACTTTTTTATTAGTAGATTTAAGCTATTCAGTTACTCTTGTAATAATTTACTGACTGACCCATATATATTGAATACTTTCCCAGGTATACAGGGATATAGAGAACATAAATTTGCATCCTTGGGGTGCTCATGATGTAGTGAGGGACTGATACCAGGCAGGAGACGTTTGTCAGTGTGTTGGGTTAGGAAACCTCCCCACACCTCCCCTGGAAAGGTGACAAGAAAGCTGGTTTTGTGCAGGTCCCAGCACTGAGTAAAAGATAGAGGTTGTCTGTCTTAAGGGGAGATGCAGGAATGCTGAGATAGTAGCAGGGTACATACCTGATGCTGAGGGAGCTCACCTCAGGGGATGGAAAGAACAGTTTTTAATTGGGAAAGGATTTCCGTGGTAAAGAAATACTTAACTGAGCATTTAGAAATGAATACTACTTAGCCCGGTGAAGGTGTTTTAGGCAGAAGGTAGAATGAATGACATGAGAGAACTTTTGGGGAAATGCAAGTTCTTCTCTGTGATTAGAGCTTAAGTATGAGGAGCCTGATAAGAAGGGAGGCTACAGATATAGTTGGGAAACATATTATTCTGCTCAGAAGTTTGGAATTTATCCCAAAGATAAGATTTCAATCTGGAAAGAAGCATGCTCAGATTTTTGATTTAGAAAGATTTTGACAGCAGTCTAAAGCATGATTTCCAGGGAAGTGAGACACAGAAACCAGTTCTGTTTTGGACTGCTGTCAAGAAATGATGAGGGCCTAAAATGAGCACTGTCCCTGGAGATAGAGAAAGAGGAAAGGATGGATCTGAATGACGTTTACGGTGGAAGAAATAGGAGAGAGCTAAAGTTTAGTTAAAGCCTAGGACATAGAGGGAGAATTTTACAAAATAATTTTGAAGCTTGGTTACCATGGGAGAGGAGTGCATAGAGTGAGGGAATCTGGGAGTGTAGGAAAATGGTTAAGAGGAAACACGGAGAATGTGGCATGTGGTAGGCAATCAGCATTTGCTGAATGAAGGAGAGAAAAGATGAAGGGCAGAGTCCAAGATGACAAAAATGTAAAGTATAGATTTGGTTTGCCTTAAGTTTTCAAAAAGAACTATATCATACAGTTATTTTTAGGCTTTTCAACTACTCAAAGCCCCATTACAAAAATTTAGAGTGTTTATGAAGAAACCCCCATCTGTGTAGGGAAGGGAGACTTCATGCTTTAGGTCTGTGCTGGCCAGGATGGTAACCATTAGCCACCTGTGGCTGTTGAGCATTTGCAATGTGGCTCTTGTTCCATGTTGAAATGATAATATTTTGGATATATTGGGTTAAATTAAATATATTAAAATTAATTTCACCTATTTCTTTTTTAATGTTTTAATGCAGGTACTAGAAAATTTAAAGGTAAATATGGGCTTGCATTTTATTTCTGTTGGACATTGCTGCCCTAAATTCCTGTCTGATGGGAAAAAGATTTAGGCCTTTCTTAAAGAGCTGGAGTGGAGTACACCTTAAAGAAAATCCTAACCAAGAAATTAGACATAACAGCCCATAGATTCACTATGAAACCAACTGAAACTTGATTTGATTATGAACAATTTCACTGTTATGATGCCATAGTGAAATATTAATTCTAATTCATATTAATTAAGTCTTTGCACTATAGCTGCTTCTGAGCTTAGACTAGCTACAAGGAAGAACTTTTCCTTGTTATTTTCTATCATACTGATTATCATTTTAATCTGATTTTAAGGAACCACATAGTTATCTTTTCTTAATATTGTCTTCACAATCAAAATTCAGATTCTTTATAATCTTGACTTTTCCTGTCTGTGAGTCCTAAGACTGGAACCCATAAAGACAATAAAAAAGTAAACATTTTTTTTCTTCCTTTGCAGCGGTATCCAAATATACCAGAGCTAATAATAGAACTGAAAGGGACAGAATAGAACTCCTACAAGATCCAGAACCTATGGATTTTAATGCAGAAGCATTTACTGATGATCCTCTTGAATCTGAATCAGGAAGGTAAGTTCCAGTTGTGTCATCTTGGTTCCAGCACTCCTCTAAAATTTTAGTAACATGTACTGACTTAACGAGATAAATAAACATAAGGAAAATGTTTATTTTTACTACTAATAAAAAGCATATTAAGCAACCTTTGATACCTTTTTATACCTTCTAATGCTTTTCTGTTTTTAAAATTATAGCATCCAGTGGTGGTAACTGAAATTGGTATCTTAATAAACTAATAGTGGTATTATAAATAAGCAAGAAGAATTGAAATTGATAGTAAGACTCTTAATGTGCATTTCTGACAATTTCACTTACGAAATTTGTCATATTTAGCAGTAGCCACATAGCTATGACTGGGTGTCAGACACCATTCTAAGCACTTTAACAATGATGTTGTATTTTATGGTTGTAATTCCAATTGGATTTGAAACCAGAGAGGCTCAGTAACTTACCCAGAGTCACACAGCTTATAAATGGCAAAGTCAGGTGTTTAAACCTCAGGACTCTGGCTACAAAGTCTGTGCTTTTAGCCACTGTGCTATGTGGACATAATTAAACAAAAACAAAAAATCATATGCATGAAGATATTTGCTATAATATTAGCTTTAAATAGCAAAACGAAACAAAACTGGAATAGTCTATATTCAACAATCAAGAGTGGTCATTAAATCTTTTAAGTTCCATGATGTGTCTTACCTCTCTTCACCCGTTTCTTTTTACATCTCTCACCCTGTTATACATGTATTCCAGGCTCTAAAAAGTTGTTGGTTGATTTATAATTAAGTAAATCCCTTTGAGATAATATCCTTGGAGAAGAAATTTCTGCTTTCAGCTGCTGAATAGATTTTACAGTGCTTACAAATTATGTAGCCACTTCCTTTTAATGTGTCCTTGTTTTTCTCTCCTCCTTTATTATTTTTGATGCCTTAGATCATTTCTTTATCCACCTTTCAGGTATCAGCCTGGTGGACGATACCTCTCAATGTCTCGCAGCAGAATATTTGATGATGTTTAAAGTCTGAAAGGATTTATGGAATAACCAAAATCAACACATCAGTTCAGTCTTTATGGACATCTGTATACCCTAGAGTTTACACTGTATTCTCAGTAAAAAGTGTCAGGATAAAAAAGGCACTGACAATTAATCACATATTAGTAATAATGGTTTATTATTAATTGAATAGAATATCATCTTTTCGAATAGGATTTATTACATACCATTCCTGAAGTGTCTGCCTTAGAAGTACAGTTACAGTGGAAGGATTTAATTCATGATAAAGATCAGTATGTCTGGAAAACATGTAGGTCAGTTTGTTTCAGATTTTTCTTCCCCAGGAAAACTGTTTTAAAGATCCAAGGAAGCCATAAGTCAAACTAAATAATATTACACGGTTTTATTATTTTGATTTACATTTTTGCTGTTTCTAAAGAATACGTTAATCCTGTATTTCCCAAAGAATTGGAGACCTCAAAAAATAACTATATTTACAAAACCCATGTCTTAAAACAAGGCTCATTTACCAGACATACCTGAATGTAGAAAGCTCTTTTTCAACTCCATATGCATATTAGTGAGGTTTTTGCATGTACAATTAAGATTATACTTCAACAGATAGTGTTAGTATTTTTAACACGTGTTCTACAATTGGGTGATGTATTATTTCAGTCTTTGGTAGTAACTGGAAATGGTTTCATGCCTTTGGTCTTGTTTTGTAAAAGATTTTCATTTCAGAGAGAAGTGTTCACCTTTATCATTTAGCATGTTGATTTAAGTGTTGATCATTCCGTGTAAAGAGAATCCTAAGCATTAATGGTAAATAGTGGGTTGGTTTGTTTTTTAAATAACCAATGAGTCCCACAAAATTCTCTAATTTTTAAAGGTGCCTGTTTATGCTTTTTGAAACAGAATATCTGGTTATTCAAAGGTAAATAGTGAATCCATTTACTGTCATTACCAATACTTAAATTGTGTCTTATAGAAAACAGAAAATTACAGGCATACCTTGGAGATATTGCAGGTTTGGTTCAAGACCACTGCAATAAAGTATTAAAATAAAGTGAGTCATAATCTCTTTGCTGTTGAAGGGTCTTGCCTTCAGTTTGTAAAAAATGTTAACATCTGTGGAGCGCAATAAAGCGAAGTGCAATAAAATGAGGTATGCCTGTATGTTAGAATGGTGATATGTAATAATTTGTTGATTGACATGCTAACTCTTTTAAATTGATTTTTTAACCTTTGTGTTTAAGCCAGAGTTATTACATTTTAAATCATCAGTGTTTTATCATACAGTGAATATAGTTGAGCAGAACTTGCTTGCAGATTTTTATGTCCCTGAAATGTTTGCGAGTCTTAGAGGATCCATGCTGTGGATTCCCCCAGTGGTGACTGTACTTGAGCTCGCACACGACAGTCCCAGTTAAACACCTGTTACCTGTGTAACTTTTAATATTGCTCACTTTCACTCTGAAGTATTGCAGTTTGAAGATGAGTTATATAGTTACTCTAACAATATGATTATATGTTTCTTGAAGGCGATCTTTCCCTGAATCATAATTTAAATTTTTTATTTTCCTCTTAGTGTTATCATGTAAATTTTTTAAGATGCGGATACTGAAAAGAATAGTGTATCATCCTAATTATCTGATTTTCTTCAATTTTTATGATTTTTGAGATTAGATCCTCTTTAAAGTAATTATCAATGGATAGATTTTACTCTCAATTGAAGGTCATATAGAGTGTCCATTTAGAACATACACACACACACACACACACACACACACACACACACACACCACAGCCTTTTATTGTGAAGTATAGTTAGAGAGCTGTAGGCCAGGAACAGAGAGATTTAATACTGTTTGCAACTTCATGATTGACTAGTGAATACTGTGGGCAAATCAAGTAACCTTTCAGTGCCTCAATTTCTTCATTTGCGAAATGAAGATGATACTTGGTATTTACCTTCTGATCTACCTCACAAAGTATTGTGAGGGTTTTGAGTTGATGTTTATATACTGGGCTTTAAAAAGAAAACAAAATTGATGGTTAGCTACGCTGTTTTTCCTGGTGGTACTTGAAGGTGTTGGATGGGGACATGATCACCCACCCCTCCAAGGGGTCCAGTTTCTTATTATTACCAAGAATCTTAAAATCCCCAAAGCAAAAACTCTTGGGCATAATTCATTAAAAGTCCTGTGAAAATATTATTGTTTTATTGTTTACCCTTTGGGTTTACTTTGGAAATTTTCTTAAGTATAATGTTTCTCATCAGATTTTATCATAAAACTCAGATGCTGTTGTAGAATGAGAAGTAGAAAAAGAGAAGAAATTATCCAATTACTTTTATGATTTATAATCCGTAAGATAAATTGATAGGAATGTGTAAGGGAATTACCACTCTCCTTTATTACTAAATTTTTTATGATTGTAATAATGGGTACATGCTTCACAAACAGATTCCCTTTATAACTTTAGAGTTATTTCCAAAATAGCTTTTGGTTATTTAAGTGATCCAGAGTATTCAAACTTTTAAGCAGCATTTATCTTATAGGATTTTATATGCAATCATATAGGAAGGTTGTTACCTGGCTAGGTAAATTTGAGTTCAGAAGGTAATGATTTAACCCCTGAAAACTAAGAGTTTATTACTGGGGAACTAAGTTAATATTTATTAAACCACCTTGTGTAAAAACCTGTAGTAAAAACAAAAGTGGTTTGGTTTGTGTTTTTTTTGAGAAGCTTATTAAAATGTAATGACATCTACTGCAAAACATCACTACTAAATTAATACACTTTACATGCAAAATACATTTCTTAAAGAGTTACGCCTGGCAATTACCTTTTGATGTCTTTCTTACATAATAATAAATACCTGATCAAATTTTCTAAATTATTTTTCTAAATAATTGTTAAGTAAGGATTTTTAGTAAGCCAGTAATTCAAAATAACCATTGCAGAAAGTAATAATTAATGATCTATTAATTTCATGAATTACCTATAAGTTGCTAATTAATTTTTGTTACATCAGTAATCAGTTATCAATAGAGCATTTTTGTAAAAATCGTTAAAATAAGAAATAAGCCTAATTATTAGAATTTGTTCTTTTACCAAATGAATACAAGGGCTTTGAAATAATTTAATCAGACAACAAGACCTCATTTCACAAGAGTCATAAGAGCTAAATCAAAACATTCAAGGGATTTCGATTTACAAAGGACAGATCAGAGATTTTGACAATCCAGTCCTTCAAAAAGAAATGCTACCAATTGATTTGTTTTTGGATTTTACTATTTTTGATCAGATTATCAGTTCTTAAATTTATACCTTTTGTGTATCCAAATGAAATTAAACATGGATGGGAAAGGCAATGTGTGTATTCATAAGTACATTTTAGCATATTAATGAAGGAATTTCATTTATGTACAATAGCAAACTTCACTTTCTTATGCCTTTAATAGATTTAGGGGATGGTCTAGGTGGTATGTTATCATTTTAAAGCAGAAATAAACCGTCCATATTTATAATTTACACTGTTCAGTAATGTGAGTTTTACACTTGTGATTTGAATGGACCATGCCTGAAAACCACAAGAATAAATATATTTATACTAAGAGGCAAAACATGTCCCTAAAAATCTTAACATTTCTTGAATCTCCAAAGTGAATGGTATCGTATAAAGTTCTAAATGTTAAGAAGTAAATGGATTTAGAGATTTATCTTTCCTTTCTTTTCTTCCCTTTCTCTTTCCTTTACACCTTACTTCCTTTTCTGAGGCCTTTCTCTGTAGTGTGACTCTTAATGTGTTGACAGATTTTTCTTCTGTTCCTTTTGTGTACACACACAGTTGTTTTTGATGATCAGTACATGTAAATGGAACTAGTTCTGACTACAGATCCCACTACTTGAACAGCAGTATTGCACCTAAAATAGTAAAACAGATTTTGTTCTTCAACTAAGCAACATCTGAATGTAAATGTGGTGTGTACTGGCTCAGTGGGCTACTTTTAGATCGCCAAGGAGGGCATGCCAGTAAAATGAATTATTTTCGGTGTAATGTTTTGGCATAAAAATGGATTTCCAAAAGCAGTGATTGTTAAAAACAAAAAACATTAAGAACTTTGAAACCTCTTTTTCTGAAAAGAAATTCGTAAGTAACATATACAATTGTTAAAATTTTAATTAGAAGAGGTTGGAATGATAATAAGAGGGTTACAGGAAGTCTTCTGAAATATGAATTCTCTGTGTGTAGGATACTTCTTTCTAACTCAGTGACTTTTTCCTGCTCAGAGACCTGGAAGACCAGGCAGTGCTGTTCCCTTCCTAGTTCCTGGGGATCAGGTCCTGTGAACCATCTCTCCTAGAGAGCAGGCACTAGCCTTGCTCCATCCCCAATCCCATTGCAATGGTAACATGACCTCACTTCTCATTCCTTTCATGCTCAACCTGGTTTTCCTAAAATGTTATTCTCATTTTCAAAAGATGTGCCCATTTAAGTTGATGGAAGCCTTGTTGTAATTTTAAGTTTGTTAATAATGCAAGAATATTGGCATGTCCCTCTTCTCATCAATATCGTAAAAGATATTTGTTTTTAACACACTCCCTGGGGAGAATTAACTTTTTTCCCCTGGAAATCTTTTCTTTTGTGGTTATCTTGATCTCAAATTATTCTGACAAAAAGTGATTTTTTTTTACTGTACTTAGTGCAGAAAAAATAGAGAGTGGCTTAGTATGGCAGACATACGTAGGGTAAAGTTATAATTTATTAATTTGACTATACAGTACCATATGAGTTGATTTTATTGCCATCAGTCTTATCAACCTAGTCATTTAGACCTGTATTTCTCAAAAGAATGCTGACTAGCATCTTCCCTACTTATTAGTAACCCAAGTTGTAGGGGAGAGACTATTTATTTATTTTTTGAAAGCAATCCAATGGATTTGTTTTTATCCATATTTTGAAAACAGTTTGAAGGATTTTTTTCTCATTTTAGAAGGTAGAAAACCTGTGGACCTGTCTTTTAAATTACTGTAATCTAATATATATTTATAAATTATAGCATTGAAAAAGAGCTCTAATATTGTCGTTACTTTCTGGTATTTAATTTTTATAAAATGTTTTTGTAAGTAACTAATTGTAGTATTGCTTTTAAGTAGTTTAAAAATCTTTCTCAAATAAGTTCTGCCCAGAACCTATTTCCTTAGGGCAGTATTCTAAAGTTCAGTAGTCTGGTGTGAATTTGAAATATTCCTACATTTCTTCAGTATCTTTTGATGTATATCAGTACCCAAGCAAAGTATACCAAAAGGCTAATTTCTGTGTTGCATTAATAAAGTATGTGCTATTTATCTAATTCAGTGGATTAGGTTAAATAAAAGATAAGTCTTTTCAAATGTGTACCTGATTATAATTTTTCAAAATGTTCATTATGTTCATTTTTTGTGCATGATGGCAAATTTATCTTTAATCAGCTGATAGGTAATGACAAATGTTTTTCTATCTGATCAGTGGGTTGTAGATTTAACTATTTTTCTCTGCAGATTCTCACTACATTTTCAAATATATATTTGGAAAAAGCCGCAAAGTGCTATAAGTAAATTAGCATCTTTGGCCTTATCTATGCATAATGTTCTCTCATTTTGGTTTTGACAAACTCATGGACTTGCAATTGCTCTATAGTATTTTATTGATGTAATGAATTTTTTGAAATGTTAATTGGATTGGCTGTTAAAATACAGAAAATTATATAGCTTTGCATGAAATAAAGTACATTTCTACAAGTTACTAAGAATTTTGCTCATTATTTATGCATTTTACATCATACCATCTTTGAAATTAAACTTTTCAAAGTAGACTGAAGCATTTTTTGTCCCTTACAAATTTATTAACAGATATTGTAAAAGAAATGTTTTAAGTAAAAGAAATGTTTTAAGATAAATGCATGTGCTTTAGGTTCCATATCACTTTATCCTGCGTTTATAATTAAAATAAGTAATTGTTATAAAAATTAGAGCAGAAATCACTGAAATTGAAAATAGGAAAACAATAATGAAAATCAAGAAAACCAAACCCTGGGTGTTTGAAAAGATAAATAAAACTGATGAAACCCTCGCCGGGCTGACCAAGAAAGCAGAGTTGCTCTTCTGTATACCAACAAGGACAATTGAAATTTGAAATATAAAACAACACCGTTTACTTTAGCCCTAGCTAATACAATAAGACAAGAAAAGGAAATAAAAGATATACTGATTTGGAAGGAAGAAATAAAACTGTCTTGTTTGTAGATGACATGATCGTCTATCTAGAAAATCCAAAAAACTTCTGGAACTAATAAGTGATCCTAACAAGCTTGTAAGATACAAGGTTATTATGCAAAAGTCAGTCACTTTCCTATATACCAGCAATGGACAAATGGAATTTGAAATTAAAACACAATACCATTTTCATTAGCACCCCCCGAAATGAAAGACTTAGGTTTAAATTTAACAAAACTGTAAGATCTATATGAGGAAAACCTCAAAACTCTGATGAAAGAAATTGAAGAATAAATAAATGGAGAGAGATTTCATGTTCATGAATAGGAAGACTCAATATTGTCAAGATGTCAGTTCTTAGATGCTTAGTGTGTGTCTTCTAAACTACTTCAGCATTTTAAGCAATTTCTGCTTTGGTTGACATGAAATTGCTTTCCCAAGCAGCTCCCATTTTCATCTGTGCACTCAGCTGCAAGCTCTACCAAGTGGTCCTGGCAACAGCTGGAGGCCCATCCAGTGTGGGTCACCACTGGTGAGGGGAGCCACATGCAAGGACGGGCCCCCCGCAGGGAAGAAAGTGAACATGTTTCATGTTTCCTAAGCTCCAGCCACAATAGGAATGAACCCAAGAGTTTCAAAGAAACTCCATAGATTCCTGAGTCAGATCTAAGCTCCAGGCACACCTGAGGATGTATTGCTCCTCTGACATCCCAAATTCCTGTCCACACATTGCCACGCATGGTGCCCCACACATCGGGTACTGTTGTTCACAATTATTTCTCCAGTTTCCAAGAGTGTTTAGCATAGCTCGAATGCTTAAGATAGCTCTATTTTTTTAATAACAAACATTTGAGCATTGTATTTCTCACATCCCTTCTGTTGAGTACTAGACTTTTTTCTATTATAGTCTGATTTTGTTTTGAAACTGTGCTTTCGTATGAACACTCAGCAGAAAAGTATTTCTTGCCAGTTATCTATTAACAAAAACAACCTTTGATATGTGATTTTAAAGATTAACCCTCAAAGTTCTCTTCATAACTGCCTTTACATTTTGGGTGGTTCTGTTCATTTTTCTTTTGCTTTTTTGTGTTTTTTGTTTTTACTTTTGCATTTAAGACCATTAAATTGTATTTCGTTTTGCTCAAAAAAAAAAAAAGTCCTTCCCAACTTGACGTATAGATTCAATATAATCCCAGTAAGTTATTTTGTGGATATTAACACAATGATTATAAAGTTTACATGGAAAGGCAAAAGACCCAGAAAAGCCAACACACTGAAGAACAAAGTTGGAGAACTGACACTACCCAACTTCAAAATTTACTCTAAAGCTACAGTAGTCAAGACACTGTGGGGTTGGTTAAAGAATTGACACACAGATCAATGGAACAGAATAAAAAGCCCAGAAATAGACCCTACATAAATATAGTCAATTGATCTTTGACAAAAGAATAAAGGCAATTCAATGGAGAAAGGAGTCTTTTCAACAAATGATGCTGGAACAACTGGACAACCACATACAAAATGAGTCTATACACTGACTTTATAGCTTTCACAAAAATTAACTCAATGAATCATAAACCTAAAATTACACAAAACTATAAAACTTTGAGATTACATAGAAAATAAGGTCACCTTGGGGTTGGCAATGGGTATATAACACATGAAAGTGTGTGTATGTACATCAA
>NW_017731496.1:3182-12261 GCF_001890085.2 Hipposideros armiger | reverse complement strand
ATGTGTATCTATACATGTATATGCAGACATGTGTATGTATAAACAAGAACCCCAAACTACTGTAAATATCATCCTTAATGCTACCAACTTTCCCTTTGAGGTCCAGAACAAGGCAAGATGCCCACCATCACTACTTCTATTCAACGTTACATGTTCCATAATTATAAGACAAGAAAATAGAAAGGGCCTAAGGATGAAAAAAGAAGAAACAGGCTTTTACTTATTATGGCATACTATGTATATGGAAGATCCAAAAATACACAAATTATTAGAATTGATAAGAAAATGGCATCTCTTCATATGGTGCTTGGGAACCCTGAACGCTGGTTAAATCAGAGACCCCCAAGTAAACCTGAACTTCATATTTGTTAAAAAGAAATGGGGTGAAGGAGAGTGGGATGGCTCATAATACGATACTCCCAGGGTGGCTGTGAGATTGGAATCAGGTGATGATTTTGTAAATGCCAAGAATAATGCTGCCCCACAGCAGCTACTCATTTATTAAGAAACAAGCATCCACTTGGTTAAGCTCACCCTCTTCCTTCAGATCCTCATCTGGAAGTCAGTTCTCAGAGGTGCCATCCCCACATAGTTTTTAATACTGAAACTTGAGCACTACCGAACGTACTAACATGCTGATGTTCATCTCACACAAAAGCTCCACGAGGGGTGATTTCTGTTTGTTTTGCTTGCAGAACACCCGTGCCTGACCCCGTAATAGGTGCCCAATCAGTTTGTGTTGAATCAGATAATTGGATGAATTGACTGTCACAGTCCCGCAGCGACCTGTGCTACTGGATTATAGAATACGCAATAGGGATGGGGAGGAGGGTTCACTAGGCTGCTGGATGGGGGAAGTCTCGTGATGCCTTTTAAACCTCACCAACTCGAGATCTCTTCCTTGGGAGGAGATGGGGGTTGAAGATTAGGAATGTGTGACTATTAGAATTAGTGAGAAGGCGATGAGGCACCCCAAAGTTGGGGGAAAGTCCAGAAAAGGGGACATGGGAATACCAAAGGCAGACTGGATATCCTAAATTGGTATTCTGGGCCAGCACTGCTCGGAGTGTCACATGCCTACTTTGAGGAGGGACATGTCATGGACGTGATTTTCGTAGAGACTCCAGCCCGAGATTTCTAAGCAGGATCAAGGTGACAAGTCAGCAGGGCTGGAATCAATAGGTCTGGAAAAGGACAGATGAAAAAAAAAAAGGAAGGAAGGAAGGAAGGAAGGAGAGGGAGGGAGGGAGGGAAGGAGGGAGGAAGTAAGAAAAAAGAAAGAAAGAAAAGCCAGGCGAGACATCTGGCTCTGATCCTCTCTCCGGTTGGCTAGCTAGGAGTTTGCCGCGACCGCTGTGGGAGCGGAGGGAACAAGAGGGACCGATCATCCCGCTGTGCAGGCCACGCAGCATCCGGCTCCGCTCCGCAGGGCGCAGCGCGAGCGAGCATGGCTGGGCAGCCGGCGCTGCTGCTGGGTTTCCTGCTGCCCTGGCTCCTTCTCCGGGAAGGCGCTAAAATTCTGGTCTTGTCCTTGGGTGACTGTTCACATCGGCCACGGAGCCCGTGCACGGGAGCTGGGGCTGGGCAGAGGGGGCCCCTCCTTCTTTGGGAGCCGTCTAGTGGCTGCAGAAAGCTGCCCTAGGGGGAGCACGAGGGCTTCTCTGAAGCCCAGAGCAAACTAGGAAGAGCGCCCTGCTTGCCAGAGCCGTAGTCCTAGGTTCATCTCTCTGTAGATCTCTCATTTCTTAATGCAAGTCAGGTCCCGCAGATTTCTTAAGGGGTCTTGACAGCGGGGATACAGGTATCCATTAAGAGATGTAAGATTTCAAAGTGAAGCCAAGCTCAGGCCCCCAAAAAAGTACCTCCTGCCCAAAGTACACTTAAAGAACCTTTCTAGTGTTAAGGGGTTAGTTCCACCTACTTCTTCCCAAGATCGCCTCCTGGAGACACTTTCTAACCACTTTCTGGTTTTCACTGTAGCAAGTTTCCAAACAGGAGAATCCCAACAATACCCCTGACTGGCCGCCTTTTATGGGGGGGCCATATGCATATGGCCATGTGCAGTTGGTTTTTTTAGAGCATAATTGAGGGCCATGGCCCTTCTTAAAATGTAGTTTATTTCCTAGGGAGAGGAATGCCTTAAGCTAAGCCCTTCAAAGCTTATCCCTTGGACATGGAGCCCCTGAGTCACAGGACAGGGCAATGGTAGAGGAGGGTAGTTACAGAGGAGGGTTCAGAGAGCCAGGAATCAATCTGCTTGAGTACCGGAGTCCAGAGCAGGCTTGCCCAATCAGGAAACAGAGAGGAAGGAAGCTCTCTTTCTTCTCACCATCTAGTCACGGTTTATTCTGAACTTTCCCTGTTTCCCTTTCCCACCTGGGCTTTTCTCTCCATGGACCTCACAAAACTGAAGCCTTGTTTCTAGGCGGAAGCCATTCTCTACTGATGGACCAGGTATCTCAGATTCTTCAAGATCACGGGCATGATGTGACCTCATTTCAATCGAATAAACTTCCTTTCACATCAAGTATCCTATCTTCTTATTCTGTGGACTAGTGCTGTCTAATAGAAATATAACATGAGCCACAAATGCAAACCCTATAATGTAATTGTTAATATTCCAGAAGCCACATTAAAAAATAAAAAGAAAACAGGTCATACTAATTTTAATAATATATTTTATTTAACCCAATATGTCCAAAATATCATTTCCACATGTAAACAATATAAAAAAATTGTTAATGAGACATTTCACATTTGTTTATATTAAGTTTTGAATCTGGTGTGTATTTTGCAATTCACACTAGCCACATTTCAAATGCTCAACAGCCACATGTGACTAATGACTTCCATATTGGGCAGTAGTGTTTGGACCCTCCATCCATAGATGATAAGCTTTGAGTGCTTTGTATATGTTAAATGTTTCTCAAAACTTAACTTTAGTCTTCTGAGTTCTTATATGAAAAAGTATATGTGTGTTGGTGTGTGTTTATTTAAAGGTCCATCTTAAACCATGACTTTAGCAAAAGAAAGTTTGAAATGAATGCTATTTGGCTCTTTTCATCTTCTGCATTCCTCTATCTCTCACGCCCCTCTCCTGTATCTTCAGCCCATTTGGGCAAACCCTTCACACACATTTCCAGATCAATTTGATAAAATGCTGTTTTATTTATGTTGCTTGAAATCTTATCTATAGTTTGTGAAGATTAAATCAAGATGTTTTTCTGATTGATGAGAATTCCAGAGAAAGAAATCAGTAAAATTGTAGGAGAAACTTGTCAAAGAACTAATCCAAGAAAAACTTTCGGAACTAAAATCCATATTGAAAGGTCCCACCTAGCATCCAACACAAAGAATAAAAGAATGACCTACACCAAGGCAAATTATAATGAAATTTCATAATACCAGTGATTCATAAAAAACAACCAGAAGTTTTCATATATGTCAGTGATGAATAGGACTCAGAATGACATTGAGCTGTTTAGGATTGGCATTGCAGCAATGTACACAGAAAAACCAACAAGATTTTACCGTAAAATAGCCTCAAAAGCTTTCCTTTTCATATAAATTTAAATTTCTCAAGAAGTAGAAGTAACTATAGGGTTTAGTTCAATCAGAGTAATGGGCTAATCAAGAAAGAGGAAGACAAAGGATCAGAAAATAGCATTAGCAAAACAGAAGAGTGCTGAAGGTTTGTTGTAAGGTATCAGCTGTGCAGTTGGCTTGGACAACAGTCACTCCAGATTGGATCCACGAGGAACATCTGGAGAAAAAAAAAATCAGTAAGTTGACCTTATTGAAAACTGTATTGAGAGACTATTGGAGGGAGTTGGGAGACTGACCAATAGGCATAGAAACAAAACCAACCAACCAAACCTAAACAAATGAAAAACGAAGGCAATTTTTAATTCCGGGGGCGGGAGGGGGGGGGAGAAGTACACAAATGGAAACCAAATGATGATATACTATTTGGCTCCAAAATGAATAATTTTTACATAGTCATAATAACACAAACACAGAATGTTTAATCCAATATTGTAACATTAATTGAGAGCCTTTGAAAAGCTCTGACATATTCCTGGGAATATAGAAGGTCATGTGCATATATAAGGCCGTGCGCATGCTCGAGAGACCCAAGAAGGCCCTAATTGCTTGCTTTAGGCCACCCTTGAGCCTCTGAACAAGCAGGAAGTGAAGGCTAAGGAGTGTTGTGAACTCTCTGCCAGAGAGCATTGAAAGAGTGCCTAACACACACAAGAACCCCTTGGCAAAGTCTAGGCACTTATAGTTGCAAGGCATTGAAGGAAGCTTCTGCCTAATCATTATATGCCCACTAACTAACTGATCAGAGACTCGCATGGCCAAACACGATGAGAAAAATAGATTTTACAGAATTAGTTCAGGAAAGTCACTAAACAGCAGCAGCAACAGCAACAATGATCAGCCACAATAATAGCCTGAGGGTGGGGGAAATCTGGGGTCCAGAGTTGCCACAAGATCCTATTCAAAATGTCCAGTTTTCAACAACAAAAATTATGAGACATGCAAAGAAATAGGAAAATACGTCAACTGAAAGCAGTAGGCAGAAACTGCCCACGAGGAAGCCCAGACAACGGGTTTACTACACAAAGACTTTAATCAGTGTATTCAAGGAACTACAGAAAGTTGTCTCTAAGGAACTAAATGAAAGGATGAGAACAATGAGACTGACACCTAATTTGTGGTTTCTTCTGAGGATGCAAAATGTTCTAAAATTGGTTGTGGTGATGTTTGTACAACTCTGCAGATTGACTAACAACCACTAAATGCTACACTTTTAAAGTGTAAATTTATGATATGTGAATAATATCTCACTAAAGATGTTTTTAGAGAAAAAAATTTTCTGAGAAATAAGGGAAAGGACTAAAATTGGGTATCAGCATTCCTTTTAATATGTCTAGGTGTGTGTCATTTAATTTTTCTCTTCTGCCTCATTTTAGATTTTAAAAAGGAGAAAAAATACCAGATTGTCAGTGGGTCTCCTCCTAAAGACTATAAACAGGAATTCAAGAAAAATTTTGATTTCTTTTTTGAAGAAAGTTCTGCTAGGAAGGTAATTATTTTTTGTCTTTTAAACAAAAATAAAGCAATTATTATTTGAGAAATATGAATGAATGAATGAATGAATGGGCAATATCTCAATCATCCCTGAGCCAATCACTTCAGATAGCCTTGGGGATGTGGCACTCTGGTTATCATTCCCAGCCTGTTCAGCTTTCAAGCCTGAATGAGTAGATATTATCCTTAGAAACTGGGGGGGAATCTCACCCTAAATACAAATTTTAAGACTCCCTACCTTCTCTCTGCCTTTAATCTCTCCAATTCAGAAACAACGATGGGCAGCTCATCATTTCATTGTTGAATAAAGTCACAGTAACTCAGTTTTACTTCCTTCTGAGCCTTTCTCTTCTCATAAATTTTTTGATGATGGGGTCACTTACAAAGATTGAATTTTTTTTTTTTTTTACAGAACTGGAATCTTAAATGAAATTCATTCATTGCAGAACTTTAAGACTCAATCCTTAGCATTGCCGAGAGTAAGTCATAAGGCTAACTCCTGGAAATGCCACTCACCTGAAATGCAAAATAACAAGCAATTACTCATCTGAAGCATGAAATCACAGAAGGAGAATCACACTTGTCTGTGTCAATGTATTCCTCCCTCATTTCCGCGAAAAGATGCTCCTCACCAGTCAAGGCATTTCTGAAACACTGCTGCCTCCATAATACCTGTTTTATTTGCCTCAGGTCTTCCCCTCTATACCACTGACTTAGCACTTGATTTTGTACTTTATCTTCCTCATTAAAAAGATTTGTTGGGGACTTAAGTTGTGCCAGGCAATGTAGGCATTAGAGACAGTGGAGAATTAAAGCGATTGAAGAAACAAACAACCCCTGCCCCCAGTTCTTTCCCCTGCTCTCTCCTCTCCCCCAACTAGACTGAGCAGGGAATATGCACTTTTTTTTTTCTTTTTTCTTTTTAGCTGAGCCATCCTGCCACCTGTTGGCAGCTCAGCTTGGGCTGGGTATCGAACCACTGTTGCTCAGAACTCGCACTCTTGAGTGAGCTCTTAACCAACTGAGCTACTCAGCCGGCCCTTAAAGTATTTTTTTTTTTTTTGCACTTTTAGAGCATGCACCACAGGGCCTAGCGCTGTTTCTGCGAGTCTTTCCCCCCATGTTAGGTTAATGTTTATATTTCCATGGGCTAATTTCCAAAAAATTTATACTGCATGCCTCGAATTTCTCAAAACCATCCCATATGTTACTTTAAATGTTCTTTAAAGCTTAATTTGAAAAAATCCTCACTGGTTTATATGAAATTCGTATAGCTCCCAGACATAATCACTAGACTAATTCAATCATTTCTACACTTTCATAATGCCTAGTTCTTTCTTTTGAAGTCCTTAGGCAACTTAATAATGTTTAACTTATGATCTGTAATGATTTGTTCAACATCTGCTTTCCCTGTCAAACTGTAATCTCCGTGAGGGTAAAGGTCCTACTTTCCTTGCTCATTGCACAGAAACTGTCATAGCGTGTAGCACATAGTAGCCACACAGTAAACATTTATTGTACTATCTAAAGATCAAGATTTATTAAAATACTAAACCAAAGTATAAGTCACATCTTTCTTGACTAGCTTTTTAGTTTATCAAATTTGATATCGTCCCAGATGTAATTAGGAAAATTATCCCTAT
Source organism: Hipposideros armiger (assembly GCF_001890085.2). Lineage (NCBI taxonomy): Eukaryota > Metazoa > Chordata > Mammalia > Chiroptera > Hipposideridae > Hipposideros > Hipposideros armiger. The sequence continues at coordinate 5,521 of NW_017731496.1, read as the reverse complement.
TTGAGCATTGAATTCAAGAAGCCTCTTTAGACTATTCTCTTTCTGGCTTAAGCTAGCTGTCTGGTTTGTTTGTTTGTTTGTTTGTTTGTTTGTTTGTTTGTTTTTATGATCCAATGAGAACATCTCATCAAACTTACCACTGCGCATATGATCACATTTTTCTTCCTCTCATGATCTCATGTTATTCGGGAAGAAGCCTGCCCTGCCATCACACTGCTGAGATGACAAAACAACTTCTCTCTCTCTGTTCTTCAATTACTATCATTAATTAGCCTCACAAAAAAAGATTTTCTTTATTGAAACACAAGTCTTAACAGCTTTTGTCCCAACATTCATTCATTCATTCTATCTTCTTCTTTCTCGTGACCCAATTTTAAATACACTTTTACCATTTCAAAATTTGGGAATGGTGGTCTACCCTGTGCTCTAATGATAGGGTAAATGCATGTTTACCTTCTCTCTCCCTCCAGAACAGTAATTCTCAACCCTGCCTGTATAGCATAATCACCTGAGGAGCTTTGAAAGAATACTTATGTTTGCGTCCCCACCTTCCAAATACCTTATGTAAATTATTTATGGTGATGTCCAGGTGTAGATGTATTTGTAAAGCTCCCCGGAAATTGTACAGTCAGGGTAGAGACCCCCCCCAACTCTAGCCATGCCTCTGCCTCCTGCCCCTCACATCCCCTCCAGAGGACACAGGGCAGGGCTCTCTCCTCAGTGCCCAGCCTTCACTTCAGTAAAAGGAGGTAATACAACTGATTGCTGGTCATTTAGCTCATGAACTGACTGTCTGATTCCTGGGCCTGAGAAGTAGGAATGTCACTTTGCAGCCAATGCTTTGAATCCTAAAATCATTCGTGTAGAATTCCTTAGCTGGGGTATGTGTCAAGTGGTATATAAACTGTAGCAAATGTTTAAACATTATTAAAAGGAAAGTAAATAAGTTTCCGATAAAATGAAGTAAAACTGCAAGTAACAGCTGACATAGGACATTCATCCTCAGCAGGGTTTTAAGAATTTACACCACAGGAGAGGCCCTTAGGGGTGGAGAAAAGTACAAGGTCCTCATTCGCTGGCCCTTAAAAAGGAGCCCAGGCAGCAATGACCTTTTTGAAGGATTTCCTGCCAATGGAGTGTGAAGACATTTGTTGGCCCAATAGTCGAAGGCAAGAGACTGGCAGATGTCACAGGAACGCAGCTTTTAGAGTGGTTTGTCCAGTGGAAAATGCTGTTCCCCCGCTTCTACTCTTGGAACCCTGTCATCAAGATGCTTACATCCCCAGGAAAACAAGTCCTATGTGGGTACTTTTAAGAGCAAAGTTAACTTATGATTGAAGGTCATACAGAGCATCATAAATGAGCTTCAGTATTCAGCCAGTAGAAAAAGATCAGGCCATAGCTTGTAACATCTTCCAGAGCAGGACAAAAAGCGAAAGACGGGTAGTATTGAGGAAAGAGAGCTGGAACGTTGTAAGCATCAGAAAGAATCAAAGTGAAGACAAACACAAGGACAAGGCATGCTGGATTTGGAGGTCATACAAATGCCAGTATGTGGAGCAGAAAGTGCTCAGGAGAGCTGTACAATAGGCTGCTTGCTGCCGGAAGTACTTTTTCTTTTGGTGCTAACATTCTTTTGTGTGTTTTCAGATGAACACTTTCTGCGAATATAGAAGCTCTCTCCCTTGTTTTTTTCTTGCAGAAGCTCATTTACAAACCTTTTGAAGATGAAAGAGCTACATGCAACTCAGTGTAGCCATTTGTTGAGCTATCACGGGCCCGTTAAAGACTGCGAGTTCCAACCTGGGGGTGGTTGACAGTATAGATTGCTGTACTTTCCTGATTGCTGAGAAACTTGGATGGCCATTTGTGACCATCCTTACTAGAACATTTGGAGTTATGCATTTTGGGGCTGCCTGAGCCTGTGCCTTAGGTGCAGCATTCCTCTCCTCCCTTACCAATCGCATGGATTTCTGGGGCTGAGTGAAGAAGTCTCTGAGGAGGGGATGGTATATCAATGCTCAGTTTGATAGCACTATCAGAGAGCGTTTCCCAGAAGGCTCCAGGCTAGTGTTATTTCATCTCAACTGAAAACAGAGCTGTGGTTTGTTAATTCTGACTTTGCCTTTGATTTTTCCTGCCCCCAACCCCCTTCCATCTAAACCCTCCATATAAACACTGGTTATAATGGAGCTTTAATGGCCAAACCTGTTGAGCCAATACCTCTACTAAATAAAACCTCTGTATTCCATTTGGATGTGAGGAATCACCCTCATAATGGTGCCATTGGTGCAGAGATGGCAGTTGCTCAGACACAGGGTAAATGCAGGTTTACCTTT
>NW_017731496.1:0-727 GCF_001890085.2 Hipposideros armiger | reverse complement strand
TTATATCTTCTTGATTGAAGGGTCTGTTGATCTTTAACCCATTGTTAGGTAGGTTGTTTGCTCTTTTTTGTATCGTTGATCTGTAGAAGTTCTTTATATGTTCTGGATAAGATATTTTGTCAGATATATGCCTTGTGAATATGGCTCCCAATCTGCAGGCTGCCTATTCGTTTTCTTACTATTGTCTTTTGATGAACAGAAACATTGATGTCTGATGGAGCCTGGTTCATCAATTTTTTTTTCTTTTATGATTGAAAAAATCTTTGCCTGTCTCCAGGTAATAAGGATAGTCTCCTACACTTTCTTTTTCTATAGGCTTTACAGTTTTAGATTTTACATTTAAGCCTATGATCCATCTTGAATTAATGTTTGTGCGTGGGGGAATTTAGGGGTCTGGAATTATTTTTTGAAAAAACAGATATTCAGTTGTTCTTTTGTCCTCCTGATTTCTGTAAGACACAGTATCAAGTGCCTAGTCCACAGCACTTGCTCACTAAATGGTTGCTTCTGTTAATGAAATGGGTAGGGCTGGTGAGACTCCCCAAGCTGTTTTTGTCTTCTTTTCTAACTATTGCTTCTTCCCAAGCCCTAGAGCTTTACTAAATACAGAGCTGATATTCTAGCTTCTCAACCTCAGCGTCCAGAAGCCACACCAACCTCAGACCTTTCTGCCCTAAAACAATACAACCTCTTGTTTGGAGTCAGCCAACAGCCAACTTACGATGTC
>NW_017732809.1:177659-179425 GCF_001890085.2 Hipposideros armiger | reverse complement strand
ATATGTATCAGAAAATGAGTAGTATTTTAATAGTTTTTAGCTAATTGTGGCAATAAAACAAATCTTGACAAATAGTAGTTTCTTAAAGGTTGGTTGCAATATGTAATATGAAAACATATTGATAAATTTTGCATGTCAGTTGCATCAAAATCTATTGGTCTTGCACTTTGAAAGAATAGTTTACCCATACATGATTTGCAGTACTGGTCATACAGGATACGTCAGTTCACTAAGTTATGCATGTCTTCCTAATGTTAACACATTTCATTATGTTATATTTAAAAATCACATTAATTAATATCATCATGAATCTTGTTAGACAAATCTTTAAGTATTAGAGAGCTCTCTAGATCCTGGTACCCGATACAAGTTTTTCAGAATTCTAATTTTCACTTGAAAAGCTCAAATTTGATCATAGGCCACAAACATTATCTGTTTTCCTTGAAGCGACAGCTTCATTTTATTCATTTTTGAGAACATGTCCTCCAAATATCCATGTATGAATAACCATATTTAGTCTGTGAGGTATATTTTCAAGTAAAAAAGTGCTCCATGTACCAAAGGGGTCCACAATCCCATAATTCCAACAATCATACAGTGCTTTCCTGGAGACATCTAGTGTACTTTATGTGTACAGCCTATTTCATCCCTCGGAATATTAAAGAAGATATGGACTCAACAGTTAAAATTTAATAAAACTAGTTTTTCTTACTCCTTCACCCACAAAATTTTTGAGAAACTAGGTTTTATTTTCCCCCCTAGTGAGAGTGTATGGTGGTAAAGAATAGAGACTGCTAATACAGTTTGGTGTCACTGTGCTGAGTCAGGCATTGGAAGTTTTGCCCACTGTACCATCATGGCAAAAATGCACGGTGGAAAAGCAAATGTAATAGTATCTTACCTGAGCATAGTCTCATCTTCTGAACCCTTGAGAGGTTTGCAGAGAATCCCAGGGTCTATGGACCAGGTTTTCATGCATTTACCTTTCTCAGCATATGCAGGGCCAAGAATCTTGGAGGAGAAGAGCTTTTCCAGGAAGGGACAACGGTTAAAGGTCCCAGAAGAAATCTGGATAGTTGGCAGGTTTTGTCAGATGAGGTTTTGATCAGGGCCCAGTCCTGAAACAGAGAATGAAGGAATTTTGAGCTAACTGGAAATTAGTTCCAATCCCTTTGACTTTGAACCTACGTGGTAAGCTGTGGTGAAGACAGCAGGGCTGAAGGGAAGTGGGGAGGAAGTCACTGATGTTATCGCAGGCACCTCTTCTGCACAAATTCAGGAAACTGTTAGCATGGGAGCTAATGTGGTCCCTGTTTCCCTGTGTTGGTACCTGTGCAGGCAGTACTTTTAACTGTGACCTTCCAAAATTCATCCCTCAGCCTGGGGATCAGCAAACTATTTCTGGTAAAGGCCAGATAATAAATATTTTACATTATGTGGGTCATACAGTTTCTGTTAGAACTACTCAACTCTGCCATTGTGACAAGTTTCAAAACCTTTATATATGGACATTGAAATTTGGATTTCATAAAATTTTTGTGTAACAAAATATTATTCTTTTAATTTTTTTCCTACCATTTAAAGAACATTCTTTGATTACAGGGTATACAAAAACAGGTGGTGGGCTGGATTTGGACCCTGGGTTGTAATTAGCAGAGCTTATGCTAACCCAAAAGAGAGACTCTTATGAGACAAAAATTTGGGGTACTTTGAAGGGTAAGCTGGATAAATGAAGACCTTTTAATATTCTTTGATTTCAACCTTTA
>NW_017732809.1:78858-175204 GCF_001890085.2 Hipposideros armiger | reverse complement strand
TTGGGGATATAGAAAGGACATTACTTATAAGGTTTATGCCAAAAATATTACTTTCCCTAAAGGTATACACAAAATTGTTAACTATGATAATATTTAGTGAAAAATATTAGATCAGAGGAGACGTTCACTTTTCATTTCGTGCCTCTGTTATACTATGTGCCTAAAAAACCCAAAAAACCTACTATATAGATATTGTTAACATTAAACTTGAACTTACAGCAGTTCTTGACAAGCAGCAGATGCTTACCAAATGCCCATACCCTTTACCTTATCTGCGTGTCTAGTCACTACTACAAATTTGGTTTTCAAAAAATATTTATTCCAAATTAGAAAATGCATGAACTGTGATAAATAACCAATCTGTAATACTATTTTGTGTACTTAATTTGTGAACCTAGATTTTTAACTACCTGCATGCACAATTCATTGTTTCATTTTATAGATTGCTTTGAGATGACAAAATATACTGTATCTGTATTTGAGGTTTTTTTTCTCTTAATAAAGAATCTTCTCGTTTAAACTGTAGTATATAGTTAGACACAGGTAAGTTTTAAAATAGTCTTACTGACGTTTCTTTTGGTGAAAACACAAAGTTATATTATGCTGACTCAGCCTGACTAATGAGAAAATAACATTTTATCTCACACCCTAATAGCCTGGTTAATCCAAAATAAAAATATCCTTACAAAGCCCACATGAAAGAGAACAGAAGTAAGGAAAAAGGGAAAACAAAACAAAGAAAGGAAAGAAAAACCTTCTCTTCTTGGGAGGCCAGCATGACATAGACCAGAACATAAGTCAGAAGTGTGTTAGAGAACGTATGATCCATCCCGTCTGCATTAACTCTTGCTATACTTGAATTATTACCTTTCTACACTACGAGATATTTTCACTGATAAAAAAAAAATGGATTTTTAATTATTTAGTCTGGTTTGGGTCACCTGTCAGAAACCATGATATAAATTACTTAATCTCAGTGTATTTCTATGGCAACCATTGAAAACCAAGTATTATTTAGCCTTAAATTATTCCAAAGTGCTAAGAAGAGACTTAAACTCAGAAAATACTGGCCATGCTGTCATGTGTCTGCTGCCAATCACACTCACAGGAACAGGGAAGGCATTGTGAAAGCAGTGTGGGTCCCTGAGGAGCCTGTATAATGCTTTTCTGGAATATAGATGGACAAATCCTAGTAAATACTTAAGGTTTTATCAAACTAAACCTATGCTTAAGGCATGCTCAGGGTAAGGAGAAATTTTAAAACATAATATGTTGAAATCCTATTATAAAAAGGCACAACCTGATATGGTAATGTTACTTGCATAGTGTTAGAGTTGAAGGGAAAAAAAAAGACATACAGAAGAAATCTCTAACATTAAATATAACGATGCAAAAGCAAGAGTTTTTCTGACTTGCCTTAGTCGATGCAACAAGTTAATATCATATCTAAGAAGAGAACCTGAAAGTGTTACATAAAATGAATGAAAAGTTATCCATTTACCTTCCACTATTCTTAACAAAGATAGTCATGGAATATTTGGAATCATCTAGTATAGAACCAATTTTAAATCTTGATTGGGCTAATTTGACTCCCTCTTCCACAAACCATCAATTAGAGCTAAAAATATTATTGTGGATTTACTCTTTTTCTTTCTTTCTTGGATTTAGCAAACTGTTATGGAACAGAAAACAGTTTCCAATACTAGAAACTGAAGGCCTAATGGACATACTTGCCTATCACGAGAGTGGTAACTGTTAGGGGTATGTATAGAGTACTACTGCAGTGCAGCGCAGAAAAGCACTCATTCATTTAGATGGAGCCATCATAGAATTTCCTTGGAAAGGGCTCTTTAATACACTCTGCAGAGCATGTGTGTAGGAGAGAGTCATGTAGATAAGCAAGAAGGACATCCAGGTAGAGAAAATAGCATATGCAATGACCCAGAGACAGGAAAGTTTTTTTAGGAAAATGCATAATACAGCACAAGTTGCAAACGAACAATGACATGAAAGCTTTCCTGAAAATTAATAGTATTGCAAAAGAATTAATACTAGATGATAAGGTTAGAAAAGAAGGCACAGAATATATGGAGTTTTGGTTGCCATGTTGAGTTTCAATTTGATCTGAAGGTTGACCTGAGACTTTTGAAACTTTCATTCAGTAGCTGCACTCAAGATACGGTAAAACATGTAACGGGGGTATCTTTCCAAAGATCACAAAAATAAAGTGAGATCAATTCTTAATCTAAGGACAAGTGAGTGTGAATAGAGAGGAATAGATCGTTTTAAGAAAGGTAAAAAAAAAAAAAACACACAAAAAGCCAGGAGTGGCAGTCAGGTTTTCTTGATGTGGGCAATGTGTTTATAAAGTAGAATATATATAGTGACAATGGATAAGAAAGACACTTTCCAGTTTTACTCTCTGTTCTACCTTGGGCTATAGGGTGAAAAGAGTTGTTTAGCCAGTTTTCTTAGTCCAGGCACATCTACCCTATGATATTTACTCTAAGTTTGTAGAGCTTTTGTAGTTTTGCATTTTTACACCTTTACGAGGTCTTTAAAGGAAATTCAAGGGAAAGGAAATCATTGGTTGCTATCGATTTGCCATCTTGATGTGAAAGTCACCATTTATCCTTTCCTTATCCTTTTAGCCTACCTGCCAAACCAGATTTTAAGTGCCTATATTTGTGGGCAAAAACCTTATATTTCTAGTATTGCACTTCAGATAATATAGAATATTATTATTATTATTATTATTATTATTATTATATTAATTTTGAGATGTTGTTTGGACAATGGAGGTCCACAGAATGTTTTCTTTCAAACCTCTAGAAAAATAGGTCCATGTCATGATCTAAACCATAGAAGTATTTTTAACCTATTAGATTTCCCTTATCATGATTCATCAGGAAGCCTAAAGCAGTGATGGGGTCCCCCTTTATTACTGTGTCAAGCCATGAGGTAGGCGTTTGTGTGTGCTAACTTTCACACCAATTTTTTTTCACTCAAGTTCATTCAAACTAAATGAAAAATCTTTTGTGTTTATATATATTGTCTCAAATTTTTTATGGAAATAGTGGGGTACAAATTATGAGATAGACTCTACATATTGTAACATTCAATACATATTCATGGTTAGTGATCATAGAATATGTAACCAATGCCAAACCAAGAGAAGAGAGAATATAACAAATATTTGTCATATTACTTCATTGCAGCCATTCACTGCACTGTCTATTCAAGAAACTATTTCTTCCCCTTCTGCTTCACAGAAATAATGATATACCAGTATCAGACTTTCTTCCAGTGAAGTTTCCTGGACTGAATGGAAACCCTTCACTAATGAGAAACTCCTTAAAGTTTAAACCTGTTTCAATTTAATGGGGTTACAAGTGTTATTATAACCTTCCCTTTTGAGTTCATATAAAAATAAAATTTTCCCTCTGCTAAATCAGAATTTGAATAACTAATCCCTAAGCAGCTTCAGGGGCTGGATGAGGCACTAGAGATGAGGGAGAAAATGATACTGCACTTTACAGAAAATAAAACAATTTTTAAAATTAGCGTTTTTGGCCATGAACTAAAGACTCTTGGCAGAAGAGCCTTTTCACAATCAGCCAAGCCCTAATTTTAATATGAAACAATTAGGTGGACCTTCTCTCCATCTCTTGTTCCTTTCCTACTTTCCACCTTATAATAGAGTACTTACTCTAGTGGAAGATATGTTATGCCACCAAGATCCCCCCTCCAGAATTGAGTCATTTCCCTCCCACCCCCCCACACAGCTACTTGGAATGTTGGGACCGATGGCTGTCACTGAGTCTCTCTTGAGGAATTGATTTCTGCTGAAGACTTCTCAAAGGCAACAGAAGCCAGGAGAAATGCAATGATATGTTCAAGTGCTTAAAGTAAATAACTATAATATCATTCTGGAATTCTGGAATTTGCTAAATGATGTTCCAAGGGTGCAGCAAAACAAAGAAGATCAGACAAGTGAAGACTGATAGAATTTACATTTAATTGATTCTCACTGAAAGACTGCAAAAGGAGAAATATGAACTCAGAAAAAGAAGTGATAATGGGAAACATGTTAGAGAACCTGCCCAATACACAGCAATCATAATGACCCATTACAGTGTAGAGAAACACAATGGAAGTAAAGTGCTGAACAATATCATATATGATGATAGGAGGTGATCAGGTTTAAAGTATTCCAAGGTCCTTGGGTCAGCTGGGAGTTGGGAAGTGATAGTGATTTGCCTCAAACACAAATAAGTCAGGTGTGTATATTAACATGTTAGAGCATCCAGTAAATATATTGAATGTATAATTTTCTAACTAGTAGTGGGAAATAAAGTAAGGAAAGGGAATTTGATCAATCCATCAGAGACTATCAAAGGAGAAAACACAGATAACAAGAGTAACTATTAGGGGTGCTGGGTGTGCTCTGCGAGCCCCTTTCAGGACTGAGATATTCATTCCGTCAGGTGCCAAAAAGTGTTGGCTGTTGGCAACCCACCCTTGAAGGGAGATGCCTTGCACAAGTATGCACCTTCTCTCTGGTGACAGTCCACATCCAGCAGTAAATGGCAAAGCAGGGATTCAAACGTCCAACTCACTTGCTTTAAGATGAGAAGAATCTTAAGAGCCATCTTACATTCAGAGCTCCTGTGGGATGAGCTCAAGTTATTACTGCAAATGCATCCCAGTTCAGTTCTTGGCTTTGTCCACCTTCTTTCCCTAACACAAGGGCACTTGCCAATTAACTTCCTGCATACAAGTCTTATTCTTAGATTTTTTTTTTTAAGAATTTTTTATTGGGGAGTTGGGGGGGATGGGAACAGTGCTGGGGAATTGGGGGAAGGGGAACAGACAAGTTGCTGTCGTTTTGTTCTTCAGTCTAGTTGTGGAGGACGTTGCTTCACTGGCCCAAGTTGACACCATCATTGCGCTCTTCCCAGGGGAGGCAGATCAGTCGCCGGCTTCTGGACGGGCCGCTCACGCTGGCTGCTGGCCGCTCACGCTGGCTGCTGGCTACACACGGTAGCTTATGGCACCCAACTGCAGCAGGGGACTGCAGCCTACCCCGTCGCTGGTGACTCACAGCAGCCCAGCTCCAGGTTGAGCTGTTGTCCAGCATCTTAGCTGTAGAGGGCAGTGTCACTGGCCCTCATATGTGGGATCTGAACCGGGGCCTCTGGTGTCCCAAGCCAGCTCTTAACCATCGCGCCACTCAGCAGGCCCTCATTCTTAGATTCTTTTACCAAGGAACCTGGCCTAAGGCAATTATCTCATATACACTGAGCATGAGCTACAATGATGAGTAGAGGAAGACAGGGTGTACCAAAAGAGTTACAAAACTAATTTTTCAAAATAGACTATAGGTTCTGGAATCAGACTTGCCACTTAGTTCCTGTATGACCATGAATAAACTCCTTGAGCCTCAGTTTCCTCATCTGTAAAATAAGGTTGCTGTGTAATATGAACTGAATGTTTTGGCCCCCTCCCAATTCATATGTTGATGCTCTAATCTTCAATGTGGTGGAGCATTTGGAAAGTAATTAGATCATTGAGGGTAGAGCTTTTGTGATTGGATTAGTGCCCTTATCAGAGACAAGAGAGAGCTTGTTCTCTCTCTCATCACACAAAGAAGAGGTTCTGTGAGCACACAGTGAGATGGTAGCCATCTATACACCAAGAGAAGAGGTCTCAGAATGGAACATACTTTGCTAGTATCTTCTTCTTGGACTTCTCAGTCTTCAGAACTGTGAGATATACATTTCTTTCATTGAAGCCACTGAGCCTATGGTATTTTGTTATAGCAGCCTGAGCTAAGATGAAATGCTCAATTGTGCTAGATAATATTACTCCTCATATATAAAAATATAATACTGAGAGTATTAAAAGAAAAAAAGACATGTGGAATTGCTTTGTTTTGATTCAGAGAAGACTGAAAAACGGTGATATTGAAGTTTGAACTTGAAAGATGAACAGGACAGTGTCAAACAGGGAAGAATTAAGGTATAATGCCAAGCGGAAGAGAGAACATGAGCCAAATCACAAATGCATGGCAAACTGCAGATAATGTGCTTGGGATGGTATATAGATGAAGGTGGCAAAAAGTGGAACTAAAAAGTTTGAAGCTAGCCTATGCTGCTTAGATTTTGTTCTGGATTATGCAATGGGAAAGTCTAACATCTTTATAAATGAATATGTGACATGATAACATTTTCATTTTTAAAAGGCTAACAACCTAACTACAGTGGCAAGAATGTATTTAAAAAGGAGATTCAGAAACCAGGCAACATGAAAGGAGCCTATTGCATTGGTCCAAGCAAAATATAAGAACAGGCTGAACTAGGTCAGTGACAGAAGAAATTGATACTGAACGACTGAGTTTAAAACACTTAGGAGGCAAAGTCAAAAGGAATTAGGATGCATAAATGAAAAGAGAAGAAGAAAGAGGAGTCAAAGCCAGTCTCTGAGTGTTCTAATTTAAGTAAGAGGTTGAGAAATGGGAGACATTAGTTTTATTTTGAACATGATCAATTAAGATAATAGATTAGCAAAGAATTCTATAAGGGAACAAGAGTGAATGAGGTTAAATATAGCTCAGAACAATACTTGAATAGTTGTGTCGTTGTGCTTGGGGAAACAGTCCTCCTCTGTCAGTGTGTGTGCACAATAATTTTCTACCTGTTTAGATCAGCATATAGAATAATGTGTTTCTTTTCTGATGAAAAAATAACATGAATACATAACAAGGCATAATACTTCATTCTGAATACCTGCATGTGGGTTCTCAATGGACAATTCAGGCTACATTTCAGTCACTGTTCACCAATAATTTATAATATACATAAATAGCTTTCTCTATTAGATTTATATCCATGCATTTAAATTAAGATCCACTTAGTCTGATGCCTCAGAGTCTAGCTGAAAATATGCCAAAAGTTTGGCTTTTAAGTTTTCAAGCTTTGGGGGATTAATTCATCCACCAGAAGCACAATAATTTTATATGTCCAAGTTTAGATGTATTTCCTACTTCTGAAAGAAATAATGATGACACTATGCTGACTTTTAAAATGAATCAAATAAAAGGCGACTTATAATTCAAAGCCAAATTGGGATTCATTTGCACATATTTGGGACTTAAAATATTTTTGTCATCATTTGACTGGAGCCCTGTTGGAAACTATTTATGAGTCATTTATATGAGCTCTTTTCAGGATGCTCAGCTTTAAATTGCACCAAAGCTCTGTTTTGCTTTTCCTGATCATGTAACCAACTGACTGCCTTTTTATAATTGTGTCTGTGAAGCCCTGTCAGCAAGACAACTGCAAAGCCATCTTTAAATCTAGTAAAAACATGAAGCCCAAGATGAAATTTATCACTTGAACTCCCAATTCAATAGACTCTATTGTAAAAAAAGGCAGACTAAAATGAACTTAAAAAATTTCATCTGGACATAAAACCATTCATTCTTAAGACCTTGAAATGGCTGCATAGGAGAAATTGTACCTTTAAAATTTTAATAGTACTTTTAAATATCCAGTACTTCTAGTGGCAAGTCAGAAAATGTTATAAGTATTTCATGACAAAAGTGGAACTGTACTGTCAAATTATATTTATTGCTATTTTTCACACATTCAACAATGGAGCTCCTTGAAAGTATATATTACACTCCTTGTGCTAATGTTTCTCTGACTAGTCAGCAAACATTTATTGAGTTCCTAGGGATACTGAAATGTTCTTGATGAAATGAAAGTAAAATATTTTTTATAACAATTGTATAAAAATGTTTTATATTTTAAGACCAGTAGACTATATCACATAAAGACAAAAAATGGAGAGGGGCACTCCAGCAAAGATGAAGCCACCTAGAATTATGTACCTTGATCTTTACATACCTAGCCCAAAGTGAACCTCCAGGATCATTATATCAAATAACCTGTGCTGTTTTTAACAATTCTAATTGTCCATTTCAAATTCTTTTAAAAGCTTCCTTTATTTTATATTTCTCTGATTTTCAAAGCCTAGAATGAATATTGTCATGTCAGTGCATCTGGGGAGGTTTGAAACATGTTCCTGAAGTTCTTTGACTTTCCTTTGATTGAGATGTGGGGTCAAAGTCCCTCCTAGAATTTGGGCTCTGACTGCTTGACCAAGGCAATACCAGTGGAGGTGATGCTGTGCCACTTTCTGTACTCAGGCCTTAAGAAACTGGAAACTTCCACTTTCTACATCTCGGCATATTCTTTCTTGGAACTCAGACAGAATGCTCTGAGGAAGGTGAGCTACACTGTGGAGACACTTGTGTGGAAAAAGGTCTACAGCCACAAGAAAGTAGATACTATCGCCCTAGTTGAGTCAACCCAGTCAATGTCAGGTGGAATGGAGATGAGATATTCTCAATGAGTCTTGCTCAAACTGAAGACTCATGAACAAAAGACTATCAAAACAACTAAATTACTAGAAACATCAAAACAAATAGAATGTCTAGAATTTATATATACATAGATGTATATAAATATATATACACACATGTCACAAATATATGCATTATATACATACACAAATGCACACACACATACACACAGTGAAATTTAAAACCCAATAAAAGTTAAATAGCTGATTAGATAAAATTGAAGAGAGGTTTAATAAATAAGAAGTTAAATCCTGGAAAAATTGCATCAAATGTAACACGAGAAGGAAAAAGAAATACCATAACTTAAAAAAATAGAATTCAATTACAAAAAGGTATCAGATAAATATTCTAAATATGTAAAAATTAGAAAATATTTTGAGCCAAATGAAAAAGAACAACCTATCAAAATTTGTGACAGAGACACAGGGGGATAAGAAAGTGATATGATGATGGAGGCAGAGATCTAACGATGTACCTACAAGTTAAGGAATGCCAGCAACACCAGAAGCAAGGAGAAACACATGGATTTGTTTTTTCCTCAGAGCCCCCAGAGGAACTAATCCTGCTGACTCCTTGATTTCAGATTTCTAGCCTCTAGAACTCAACTGAGCCAGCTTTGGTATAGTCAGGGAACCACTTTACAGTTTGCAAAGTAAACAACTGTAGCTGCTGAAGAAGGTGGCCGCATAACATGTATAAAATGCCCTGGTGTTTACGACAATCAGAAATGCATAGAAAAACTTTTCTATACAAATCTTTGAATGTGTTAAAAGATTTGCCTTTGTGAGAAGAGCTTATTTTCTTTAATTACAATAATTCAATAATCCCCCAAATATTGCTGCAAATAGTTTTGACATGGCATTGGCAAACCCTTCCCATCTTTCTCAGAAAAATGTCGGACTCTATCAAGTTTATCATTGGTACAAGATTCTGCTGTGCCATCTCATAGTTCCTTCATAGAAGAATAGGCAGCAAAATGTCTTACAGTGAAGATATGCAAGTTTATCCCAAGTCACACCCAAAACCTGGCAAGCAATTTTCTCTATTATGGGATTATGATCTTTAAGTAGACTGTAAATGCTAACTACAGATGCTAATAACAATATAATAAAAGACCTTGTGTGACATTTCTTTTTTTTTTTATTTCCTTAGTAGATTGAAAAGTTATAACCTCCCTTCCAAAACTGGAGTTGTCTCTGGCCTACTTTTCAATACTACAATATCTCAAAAGCAAAAGGTTGTGCAATGCAGATAGAAGAGCATAGAGGAAGATCTGTAGCATTAAATTATTATATTAAAAAAGAAAATTTTCAAATCAATAAAATGAGCTACCATTTTAAGAGACTAGAAAAGGAAGAGTAAAATAAGTCCGAAGCAAGAAAAAGTAAGAAAATAGTACAGAATCGAACATAAATTCTATTTTAATAAAATAGGAAAAAGAAAAATAATGAAAAAATAAGACCAAATCTGGTTGTATGAAAATATCAATAAAAATGATAAACTTCTTACCAGAGTATTCAAGGTAAATACTCTTTATAAAACACTAAAGAGGTAATATTATTACAGACATTACAAACAAAAGAATAATAGTAGAATGCTAAGAACAACTCCATGCCTGAATATTAGATGATTAGGCAACTTAGATGAAATGGACAAGTTCTTTCAAAGATATAAACCTCCAAAATTCACATAAAATGAAACAGATAATCTAACATACTTGTTATATAAATTGGATTTGTAGTTAAAACTCTCTTCACTAAAAAACAAGAACAAAAAAAATAACACCATAAAAAAATCCTTCCATAGTGCCATTGGTGAATTGTATAAAACATTTAAGGAAGAAATAATACAAATTCTACATGTACACAATTATTTCCAGAAATTAGACAATAAAATGAAATTTTCTAACTTATTTTATAAGGCCAGCATTATCCTAATACCAAAATCCAACAGACATCATAAGAAAACTTCAGGCAAATATTCCTTATGAACACAGAAACTAAAATCTTCAACAAAACATTAGCCTATCAAATTCAGCAACATATAATTATACATCATGACTAGTTGAGTTTATCTTGAGAATTCAAGGCTGGTTTAATATTCAAAAGTCAATGTAATTTAATATATTAGCAAACAAAAGAAAGAAAACTAAATAATTATCTCATTGATGGATAAAAAGTACTTGACAAAATTCAGCATCTATTCATAACAAACAGTGCCAGCAAACTAAGAATTGGAGAGAATACTCTCAATAAGAACAAAGGCTTCTACAAAACTCAACAACTACTATCACAAAATCAAGAGCAAAATGAAAATATCAACTCTCGTGTTCTTATTCAACATCATATTAGAGACCCTAACAAGTGTAAAAATGCAACAATAACAAACAAAAGACACATAGTCTTCAAAATAAACAAAATTTTTCCATCATCACAGAGGCTATGATCATCTAGGTGGAAAGCCCCAAAGAATTTACAAGAAAGTCCCTAGTATTCATGATTGAATTTGGCAGTCAGGAGATACAAGGGAAACATACAAAAATTAACTGTTTTATTATATACTAGCGATAAAGAATTATTATATAAACAAAAATTTTAAAACAGTACCATCTCCAATAGCACCAAAAAATAAGAAATATTTAGGTATAAATCTAAGAAAGATTATACATACAGCAGAGATTAAGACAATAATACTATTTGATGATGATGATGATGATGATGATGATGATGATGACAATAACTAAGATGAAGATGATAACAGAATCAGCTAACATTTAAGCAATGCTCACTCTACACCCAGTGCTGTTCTATGTCTTTTATATGAATTAGCTCATGTAATTCTCACAACAACTCCATCAGGTGAGTTTGATTATATCTTCATTTTACAGATAAGCATACAGAGACACTAGAAAGTATACTACATAGGATGTGCTTGGTTAGGGACAGTAAGGAGTGGGGCCCAGGTTCCAACACAAACAGCCTATCTCTCTGCTCTTACGCAAAAAGCTGTGCTGCCTGAATACGACCACTTTGCTTGTCCTCTTAACTTTGCCCACATGGCTGCAAGTAGTGTATTCATTAAAACCTCTTCCTTTAAACCAAATTAATTAATTTTGTTTTCTGCCAGAAACTACTACAAAATTTTAACTTGAATGGCTCTTAAATGCAAGCAGCCAGAGCATTTACAATATAATACAATTTTTGCAAATTTAAAAACACAAAGCTAAATAATACATTTTTAGAGACAAATGAAATAAAATTATTTTAAAAATCCAGGCAATCACTTCAGGAGGGTGATTACATCAAATTGGGACAAGGGAATGGGATCAGGAGTGCACAGGGCCTTCAAGGTCAGTGACCCATTTCTTAAGTTGGCTGATGAATTTGTAAGTTATACTTTCATTGTACTTCATAATATCTGTATCATATATTACACACTACATAATAAAATAGAAAAAGCACCCACATCCCACATGAGATATAATTTTAAGTTTATAAGAATTAAGGTAAAGATGACTATTTTATTGATTTAATAAATATTTACTGAATATGTACTATGGGATGGGCATGGTTCTAGCCACTGGGGGTTCAGAATTCTAGGGTGTATGTCAGATGATGGTAAATGCTATGGGGAAAATAAAGTAAGGAAAAGGGATATAGTCTTTGCCTGATGGTCTACAATCATATATTTTGAGGACAGCTGAATAAACAAATACTAATTTTGAAGAAAGAGTGAATGGAAAGGAAAAATGAATTCAGAAAATATTGTAATATATAATTAATTTTTTTCAAGCAGTTTTAGTCAGTTTTCTCAAGAGAATATCAAATCATTACCAAATAAAATACATGATAAATTGAGGTATAACCGGTCAACATGAGACAAAAATCAGAATACTTATAGGGATCATTTATTTAACAAATGTTGCTTGATGATTATTGTACACCAGGCCCTGCAATAAGCACTGGAAATAAAATGACTGGCAAACATGTTAGTCTCTGTCCTCAAGAAACTTACCTTCAAATCGTGGAGTAAAACAATAGTTCAGTAATCATTAACAAGTGTAAAAATGTTACGGAGAAGTACAGTGGGTTAAGACGGCACATGGTTAAAAGGCTACCTAGTTAGACAAGCCTAGGAAGGCTTTCCTGTAGCAGGAAGGTTAGAACTGAGGTCTGATGAAAGAGTAGAAAGATGAAGAGGGTGCATGTGACAAAGGGGGAGCAGGGCAAGAGAAAAGGACTGAAAGAAACCTCTGTGTACCGAGTAAGGGAAGCTCATGGTCAGGCTGGAGACGTGGACAAAGGATCCCACACCATTCAACATGAGCTCTAAGAGCACA
Source organism: Hipposideros armiger (assembly GCF_001890085.2). Lineage (NCBI taxonomy): Eukaryota > Metazoa > Chordata > Mammalia > Chiroptera > Hipposideridae > Hipposideros > Hipposideros armiger. Next base: position 162,437 of record NW_017732809.1, on the reverse strand, counting down.
AAGATCTTGCCTAGAACAGTGTCTCCCACTAGCAGGCACTCCATAAATATTCATCATGTAAATGAAAGACCATGCAATACTCTGTAAACTTGACTAATGAGGGTTTTTTTTCTCCCTTTATTCTGATAAAGGAAGTGATTAAGCAGATCTGGGAAGGTGGGTGATATGACCAGATTTCTTTTCTCAAATATTACCCTGTTGCAGTGTGGAGAACAAATTGGATAGGGGCCCAGTGCTCAGAGCTTGAGTCTTCCAGAGGCTCCACATGAGTGCAGACAAGTGCCACGGTGGTGACACCACTGTTGAGGTATAGTGGAGGGGGAGTGGTAGAGTGTACAGATGTAAAGACACTTAGAAGGTAAAATTGGCAGAATTTAGGGATGAATTTTTACTATTTATCAATCAGAGCACCAAGGAACCAATGGAGGAAAGACTTTTTTTTAAGTCCAGTGTAGCCAATATCTTATTAGCACAATAAAGGGGGAAGCCAAAATTAGCTTACATAAAAGAAAAAGAAAGGGGGAAAAAAGAGAAATCAAGAGAGTATAGAATGGTAATTCAGACAAGAATACTGGGTAACCTTACAAGCCTTGCTAAGGCAGAACTCCTCTAGACTGTAATTAGGTTATGTTAAACAAGCTCCTTCAATCTAGATAGCTAATTACTCACAAGAATTTATGTCACTGTCTTGTCAAGTGATTTCTACATTCCACCACATGGCAAATAACCAGAAGATGTAAATTACTCCACTTCAGTGATCATTTAAAATCAATAGCATCTTTCTCCCTGCTTGACTTGTAGATTCAGCCTAATTCAATAGATGTTCCCGCAAGAGTGAAAGGGCATTTACTTCAGAATGAGTGACAAGATTAGCACTCTAAACTCTGTGGAAAACAAGAGTCCTCTACTTAAAACATTAGATAATACAAATCTGATTCATTAGTGGACAAAACAGAGCTACTAAACAAAAGAATGCAAAGTCCTGATTTTTTTCCAAATTTTATTCCCAGCACAGGCAAACATATAAGCTCTGATACTAACCTAATAACTAACTTGTACCCATCGACTGACAATATATCTTTGTGTTACAAATAAATAGCAGACCTAGCTCACAGACTGTGGAATCTCTGCTGCAGAACAAACAGGGTTAGGTTGTACTACATAAAATAAAATAGTACCTAAGGAATAAGCTAGATAGCAGCTACGAGTGCAAATCATAAAAAGCCCTAGGAAACAGAAGTCCAAAGTTATATTTTATTGAGGGTGGGTATCTTGGAGGATTAGAAATAGAAAACTTATACTTCTAGGTTTTCTAGCTTAAATGAACTGAAAGCATGAGTAACTTTGTTTAAACAATCAGATTGTGTGGTCCTAATACTTAGATTATTTATCTTAAAAAGCATGGTTGTTACCCTGTGTTATGAAAACCTTTGTGTGTTTATTAATAACTGAATAGTTCCCTTGAGAAGCAGGATAACTTAAAAAGCTGCTTTTCAATTGAGAATTATTCAGAAATATTGATACTCTTAACATACTACAACCAACTCTGTGTTTCTTGAAACATGGAACTCTCATCCATAGAAACAACTCTTATTTTGATACAAATGGGATGAGTAGGTCATATCTGCATCTTTTGACTAGGAAATGTTATGGATATGAACCATCACATCTCCTCGTCCCCAATATCACCGTAATTAAATTACCTTTCTGTGAGATAGCTAATCAAATTTCTAAAGCCAATCTAATTTAAGCTCACCAAGTAGTGAAATATTTTCCACCATGACATGATAATAAATAAGAAAAACAGTCAGTGAATTGGAATTTTCTATTCCATCAGTCAGCTCAAACAACTGACATTCTTTTTCTGTTTTTGTTTGATTGTTTGTTTCACTGTTGTATCTTTAATATAATTTTTCCTATCTTTTACAAAAGTTTTAATTCTTAAGGACTGAAACTTTATCTCCTGTCTTCTCAATGTTTTCTCTCTAGCACATAGTGAATAGTCCATAGAGTTAATTTAGGATCACATATAAGTAAATTGTAACCTTATGATAAGTTTTGGTATAATTGTTTTAATTCTTTCTTCAGAATATTAATGAATAAAAATTACTAACTTATCTTTAGAAATGAAGGCAGAAAACTATATAAAACCAATATAACAAAGCCTAATTAATTCACACATTGTTAGGAGGAATTCCAAGTTTGAATGAGTAAGAAACATGAATTAAAAATATTTTCAAAAATGTATAGTATTAGTTCTTTCTTTTTTCATCTTCAGAACTGCTTTTTATTTTTCAATTACAGCTGAAATTCAATATTATTTTATATTAATGTCAGGTGTACAGCATACTCGTTAGACATTTACATAGTTTATGAAGTGATCCCCCAATAATTCTAGTACCCACCTGGCACCATACATAGTTATTACAATATTATTGACTATATTCCCTATGTGGTACTTTACCTTCCCATGACTATTTTGTAACTACCAATTTGTACTTCTTAATCCTTTCACCTTTTTCACCCAGCCCCCAAACCCCTCACCCATCTTGCAACCATCAGTTTGTTCTCTGTATCTATGAGTCTGTTTCTGTTTTATTTATTTTGTTCTTTAGATTCTATATATAAATGAAATCATATGGTATTTGTCTTTCTCTGTTTGACTTATCTCATTTAGCACAATAGAATAATACCCTCTAGGTCCCTCCATGTGATCACAAATGGTAAGTGTTCATTCTTTTTATGGTCAAGTAATATTCCATTGCATATGTGTACCACATCTTCCACTTCTGGGTATTTATCTGAAGACACCCAAAGTACTAACTTGAAAGGATATATAGTATTAGTTCTTTCAATTACATGCTGCATTGTAAATTAGATAACAAAATAGTACCAACCTGATATTTTTAAGGGAGATGGATAGAATTTTTTGTAAAATAGAATAACATGAGGGGTTCCATAAGCTTGGAAACTATTTCTCTTTAGTATGATAGACATTATTTAGCATTACTATCTTGCTCTTTTCCAGTTCTGTTTCCAGCATCCCAGTATACCATATCCTACACCCCAGTCTTTGTGTATAGTAAATAAAGTAAATAATTTTGCAAGTAAATGTTAACTTTTTTTGTTTTTTATAGCAATTGTAGGAGACAATACAAGATGAAAGGCAAAAAGCAATCAAGGGTCAGCAAAGCTTTTCTATAAATAGTCAGGTAATATATATTTCAAGCTTTGAGTCTCTGTTGCAATTACTCAACTATTCTGGAAATGAATGAGCTATGTTCCAATAAAATTTTATTAATGGATGTTGATATTTTAATTTCATATATTTTTCATATTTCATGAAAGATTATGCTTTTTATTTTTTTCAGTCATTAAAAACTGTAAAACCATTCTTCATAGACCACACAAAATATGATATGGTCTGAATTTGGCCTGTGGACCTAAGTTTGTCAATAGATTTCAACCACCACATATACCCATATATGTATAACTCATACACATAAAATTCTGCCATGTTAGAAACAAACAAAAACTAAAAACAATTGAAGATAGCATTTCATGGTTAAATACACATATGCATGCAAATCAGTGCTACTGAATTTTATTTTGCTAGCATTTACGTATCTAAGACTTTGTTTTTACTTTATATGAAGATGATAAACACTTTTTATGCTAGAAGTTATAATCATACAAAACTATTTTGATTTCTTAAGAAACAATAATAAGCAAATGTTTCTAATATACTTAGTTGTTTTTAAAAGTAACTTGCATACTGTATACTTCATTCTGTAAAACTCAAGTGAAACTCACTTTGATACGGAAAAATCACTTTCATTTCTTTGGTCTCTCCTCTGCCATCAAGAATTAACTTTCAAGTTTTGACAGCACAAATTGGGATATGGCACATGTCTGCACCAAGAAAAGTTGCTCATGGCTTTCCAATGGTAGTCACTTTCTTTGCCTGCTTTTTTGGACCTTGCTTTACAAGAACAGAAAATAAGACTCTCTCACATAAGAGTCTCTAGAATTTACAATCATTCATAGAAGCAATTTCACAGAAATAATGATATGTAGCATATGCCAGAGAGTTATATAAGCTACAGCTTTAAGCCACCCTTATTGTTTCTTTACCTGAACCACCATTCCCCCACCACCACCACCACACAAACTGTAGATAAAAAAGTTAGGACCCTTAAAGATTAAAACTAATGACTGGAATAGATTTAGAAACTGTGGGGGGCAGAGGTCTTTTTGCAGTGTTCTCCTATCTATCTCCTGAGAACTGATATTGAGCAAGGCCTAAAGAAGTTACTGGTGTTCATTGTCTTGATTTGCATTGTGTCACACCCCAGGTTGCTCTTGTCATTTCAGTTTGCAGTGACCTTGGGAAGACATATGATGAGCTTGATGACTTAATAAGCTGTAATTCTCTTCAAGGCAGACATAGAAATATTCCTTTCAAATGAACCCTTTGAGAAAGCACTACAGTTGTAATTTGTGGATCAATTTAATAAATCTTTAGCCAAGTTCCTAAGGTCCTCCTTTATCACTGAAAAGAAATAAAAGCATTTCATAGATATAAAATTTCCCAGAGGCATTTAAATATATTGATTTTCAGTTCAGCTAGATAAAATAGTGAGACTTCTCATTTCATTTATTCTCTGAATGTTTACTTATGTGGTGGTTATCATTGGTAGAAACAGACTAGGCCTGAAATGAGGTAAATGAGTAGATTTGCTAAATAAACCACTGCTGGTTCATTATTGAGCAGCTTTTCACTGGACAAATAAGTATATTTCAGCTATATTAAATGCAACATTATCATGTCATGGGTCTATTGTCTACAATAAAGGGCACAAAAGTAGCCATATTTAAGGGATTCAAAATATCTTTTTTATTTTAAAGATTTTATTGGGGAATTGGGGGAGGGAACAGCATTGGGGAATTGGGGAAGGGGAACAGACAAGTTGCTGTCCTTTTGTTCTTCAGTCTAGTTGTGGAGGACGTTGCTTCACTGGCCCAAGTTGGCACCATCATTGTGCTCTTCCCAGGTGAGGCAATCAGTCACCGGCTTCTAGACGGCTGCTCATGGTGGCTGCTGGCTGCTCACACTGGCTGCTGGCTATGCACGGTAGCTTATGGCAACCCACTGCAGCAGGGGCTGTAGCCTACGACGTCGCTGGTGACTCACAGCAGCCCAGCTCCAGGTTGAGCTGTTGTTCAGCATCTTAGCTGTGGAGGGCAGTGTCACTGGCCCTCATATGTGGGATCCAAACTGGGGCCCTCTGGCATCCAAAGTCAGCTCTTAACCAACGCGCCACTTGGCAGGCCCTAATTTTTGACATAAATGTTTTTATGCAACAGGAGTTACTTTCCTCTGGATACTCTTTTCATAAAATTAATTTTCAAAATCAAAGAAAAAAAACATGTACAAGTGTATGTTAAAATCAACAAATTAATCAGTCAAAAGCATAAGCAGGTGAAGGAGGGACTTGGTTTGTTGTTTGTACATTTAGCTTTTGTAGTCATTGTTAAGTAATCAGATACAAAAATAATTTATTATTTTAGAATCACAGTGAAAAAATATGTGCTTTGAAAACAAAATAAAGTGAGCTTGGGGAACACAGAAAAAGAGAGGAAAAAGAAGAGATTAGGAAAATAAGTGAAGTGGTAGGAAAAGGTAGGGGAAGAGGTCTAAAGGAAGTCGGGAAAAAAACAAGAATATGTGTAAGAATGGGTGCTACCAGGAAAAAACAGAAGCTTTGAATGTAACCACTTTGGTTTTGAAATGCTTGAGAACAGATGACTGTGGAACTAAGCCAACCCTTGCTGCTAAAGTTCATACATTCTTTCAATACTCTGGGAATCCATATTATATTTGTTTGTAAAATTTAGTAAATAATTATTTGGTATATAGTTGATAGAAATAAGCACAAAATACTTTGTTTTCCTTTTTTATGTAATTCTTATTTTCCAAATTTTTGGTGTTCTGATTTGTGTCATTGTGTCATCACTTTTCCCAGCTCAACTCCTGCTCTCTTCTATGCCACAAACTATTCCTTCTTCAGCTTTCTCAGTCTTAGTAAACGACACTACCATCTACTACTCAGTTACTCATGCCAGAAATCCAAATCCATCTTTATCTCCTCCTTCCAGCTAACACTTAATGTCAGTTTTTGTACCTCCTTGACTATTTCTTCTTCTCACCATCCCACTGCCTCCACTCTAGTATATAATGGAATATTATCATCTCTGACCCAGGTGTCTTCATAACCTTGAATGTAGTTCTGTACTTCTGTTCTTCCTCCTCTGTCCTCACTTGCAGCCATAGTGTTTTTGCTGTTACTGCAAATCTGATTATGACACTCCAAAGTTTAAACCCTCCAAATACTTTGTATTGGCTGGAATTTAAAGCAAAACGTTCAATATGATACATAGGCTGTCCATAAGGTGGCCTTGTTTCTTTCTCCAAACACATCTTTTCCTTGTTTTTCCTCTCCTAGAGATATGGAATTCAATTCCTCGAACATGCCATGTTCTCTTCTTCCTCTGGTCATTGTAAATGCAAATGGCAGGCTCTGTCCTCTTCACTTTTCAGAGCTAATTCCTATTCATTTTTCAGTTATCAGCTTAATAGTCATTTGGCCAGGGAAGACTTTCCCAATCATATTGTTCATTTGTGTATTAACCTTTATTTTTTTTAATATCAATTTTACATATATGTAATTTTTAATCAGCTGGTTTTAAATTTTTCTTATGTTTTCCCAGCCAGACTCAAAGCTGCACAAAGGCAAGGGGGCACATACCTCTTGTTTAAAAAAAAAAAAAAAAAAGCTGAGAAACTGGAGCATGATATAACCTCAATGAATATTTCTCTCTAAACTGATTTATAACACCTATAAAGAAGGAGAGAAAAATACCTAAAAACATAACAAAATCAATAGATTCAGCATATTTAACTTAGTTAGTAAACTTTTAAAGAATTCTAAGAGTTTGGTGCTGACAAGACATGACTTCCTGGTTTTATTGGTGAAAGCATATTCTAATAGCAATGGGAATGATCCCCATGAAGACCCTTGTTGAGTGTGAAAAATTAAGGATACATTCAAAGTCTAAACAGATATATATAAATTGACATTGCCATTTTTCTTGACTGAAAAATTAATTCAACTCTAGTCAGAGAGTTTAAGACTATCATACCAAGAAACATAAAGAGGACCAAATGATGAAAACATAATTGAATAACTTTAAAAACAACCATCATGCCCAAGCTAAAATAATTGATGATGGGTAAAATGCTATTACACAATGAATGCTGCTGCAATTGACTACTACTAACAGGCATTGATTAAACACACAATAAAATGTGCTACTGCTATATTATCCAGTGACCAAGGCATATAAGATTCAATTAAATAAACGTTAGTTAAACGTATGCTAGCCTGACATATAAATCACTAGATTGAATAATATCATTCTAAAGCATTGTGTCCAATAAAACCCACATTTTTTAAAGTTAATATTGGTAATATTTTTTCTTAATCAAGTAAAAATTTATTATACTAATATTAAAAGTGTCACAATTAATTCACTGCTTTTAAAAAGAAAACTATGTCAAATTTACTTATGCAGTGTTTGAGGAAGAAGTTAGACACTTTACCAAATGGCAAAGTATTGTGAATATCATTTGGAGATAATATTTGACTATGAATATGAAAATATTATAGATATATAGATATACAGGTATATTTTAAATCTTAGATGGTTATGTCAGAGACCAGATTACTTCTAAATGATCAAATCTTGGTGATTTCATTAGAAACCTCCAAATTTGATCTTATTTCCTGAGGTTTTGTCTAGCATATCCAAGTATGTTTAGTGAAAAAAAAATTTTTTTAATTAAAAATATAACAAATCATTTCAAATAATCAAGAAATAAAATTTCTTGCTATCTATCCAAAGTTAAATTTTGTGTTAAAAGACAGAAGTTTATTATAGGCATTAATCAACATCTAAATTGGGAGTCTGAAGTATGGTTTTATGACCAGGATCAGTGTTTGATCATCCAAAGGCCCAATTAAACATTTATATAGTGCACCAGGAAAATAATAACAAACAAAATAAATTTAGACTTTATATGAAATATAGTTTTTTAGAAAAAATCATCATGATTGGAAACTGCAACACCCCACTCTTAGCAATTGATAGAACTATCAGATAGAAAATTAGCAAGGATATAGAACTGAATAATATCATCAACCAACAAAGGATAACTGGCATTTATAGACCAGTCCACCCAACAATATTAGAATATATATTCTTTAAAAGTCCCCATGGAAATATACACTAAAGGAGACTATCCTGGGTCATAAAATAAACTCAATAAATGCAAAATAATTGAAATCTTATAGATTTTCCAACTATAATTAAATCAAACTATAAATCAATAGGAGAAAAACAACAGGAAAATCTTTAAATGCTTGGAAATTAAGCAACACAATTATAAACAACCCATGGGCCAAAAAAGAAGTCTCAAAGGAAAAACAAACCTGCACAGAACTAAATGAAAATGAAAACACAATATATCAAAATTTGTGGGATGCTATTAAAATGATGCTTAGGGGAAATTTTCAGTTCTAAAAGCACTACATGCTTACATTAGAGTTGAGGAAAAGTCACAAATCAACCCAAGTTCCTAAGTTTGTATATCAAGAAACAAGGAAAAGAAGAGCAAAATAATCCCAAAGCAACGGAAGGTAATAAATAATGAGAAAAGCAAAATCAATGAGGCAGAAAATCAATTGTAAATGTTATTGTTTTTCATTTTGGTTTCCATATGTTCATTGTTAAATAATAGAGAAAATCAAAAAGCCAAAAGTTAAAAAAAAATCAATAAATTTGATAAACATCCAGCAAGACCGACAAAAATATAAAAAAGAGAGAAGACACAAATCACCAATATCAGGAATGAAACAGGAGATATCACTACAGATCCTCCAGCCACTAAAAAAATAACGAATCCTACAAACAATTTTAAATCACAAACTAGGTAAGAAAGAAGAAAGCTATATTTCCTCAAAAATTGTAATCTACTAAAGCCCAATCAAATGAAATAGACAACCCGAATAATCCTATAGTCATTAATGAAATATTAAGTCTCCTGTAATTGGTGGTTCCCAAAAATGATTTCCTCAGCCGCAGATGGGTTCACTGGGGAATTCTACCAAACATTTAATGAAGAATCAACATCAATTTTACACAGCCTGCCTCAGAAGAGGAGGAAACACATGTCAACTCACTTTATGAGGCCTGTATTATCTAAACTAGATAAAAGCTAGTATTATCAAAACTAGACAAAGGCAGTAGACAAAAAAAAATGTACAAACCAATATATTTCATGAACTTAGACACAAAAATCCTCAAGAAAAATATAGCAAATCTAATGCAACAATGTATTTTAAAATTGTGCAACATGACCAAGTAGGAATTATTCCAGGTATGCAAAGTTGTTTTACTATTCAAAAATCAAGCAAAGCAATTCATGATATTAACAGACTGAAAAAGTAAATTATATGATTATATCAATTAATTCAGAAAAAGCATTTGACAAAACCTAACACCCATTTATAATGAAAACTCTGAATAAGTTAGTAGATGAGAATTACCTCAATATGATAAGCAACATCTACAAAAACCTACAGTTAACATTATGCTTAACTGTAAAAGACAGAATTCTTCCTCTCTAGATCAAGAACAAGGCAAGGTTGTTTACTCTCAACACTGTTACTTGATATAGTACTATTGATAATACATGAGTTCTGCCAATTAAGTTCACGAACTTGCCACCAAGCGCATACATTGGCAGCACTGTACAAACAGCTCGGTAATGTTTCATAGCCTTGGTATATCAGTGTCTCACAGCTGTGTTTGTGTCAATTTGTGGTGGTGTCTTGATGAGTGGTGTTCATTATTGTTGTTGTGTGCTTTGTGTGTTGTTATGAGGATGTCTGAGCTTGAATTAGATCAACAAACAAACATTAAATTTGTTAAACTTGGCAAGAGTGGAAGTGAAATTAGGGACATGTTAGTCCAAGCTTATGGGGATAATGCCATGAAGAAAATGGATTATACATTTTTCTGAGGGGAGAGAATGTGTCACTGATGAAGAGAGGCCAGGGTGGCCAGAATTGAGCAGAAGTGATGAAAACATTGCAGAAATTCATCAAACTGTGCATCAAAATTGTCAGCTAACTGTGAGAAGCATAGCAGACCAAGTAAACATTGATAAAGAAACAAGGAAATCTTAACTGAAAATCTTGGCATGAGAAAGGTGTGTGCAAAAATGGCCCTGAAGGAGCTCACCAATGAACAAAAGCAAAGGAGAATTGAAGTTTGCCAAGACCTTTTAGAGAGGCAAGACAATGTTTTAGGGCCATGTTGTCACTGGTCATGAAACATGGGTGTAACAATATGACCCTGAAACGAGGCGTCAAAGTGCACAATGGAAGTCAGCCAATTCTCCACAACCAAAAAAGTTCCATCAGTCCAACTCAAGAGCCAAAATGATGTGGCTAGCCTTTTTTGATATCAGGGGGATTATTCATTATGAATTTGTACTAACGGGACAAACAATTAACCAAGTTTACTATTTGGAAGTGCTGAAAAGGCTATGTGAAAAATGACCTGAACTTTTTGCCAACAATTCATTGCTCTTGTATTACAACAATATACCAGCCCATACAGCACTATCTGTGAGGGGAGTTTTTAGCCAGTAAATAAATAGCTTTATTGGAACACCCTCCCTACTCACCTGATTTGGCCCCCAATGACTTCTTTCTTTACCCAAAGATAAAGGAAATATTGAAAAATATATATTTTGATGATATGCAGGACATCAAAGGTAATACGATGACAGCTCTAATGGCCATTCCAGAAAGAGAGTTCCAAAATTGCTTTGAAGGGTGGACTAGGCACTGGCATCAGTGCATAGTTTCCCAAGGGGAGTACTTCAAAGGTGACCATAGTGATATTCAGCAATGAGGTATGTAGCACTTTTTCTAGAATTAGTTCATGAACTTAATTGTCAGACTTCATAAACTACTTAATCTAACAATAGCAAAATACACATTCTTCTCAAACCTTCATGAAACATTCACCAAGATAGACCATGTTCTGGACAAGAAAATACATCTTTAAAAAATTTTAAAACTAGGAATCATGTAATGTCTGCTCTCAGACCACAGTGAAAATAAACTAGAAATCAATAATAGAATGATAGCTGGGAAATTCCAAAATACAGAGATTAAACAACACACTACTAAATAACACAAAGGTCAAAAACAATTTTCAGTAAAAATTTTAAAATATTTTAACTAAATGAAAATACAGCTTTAAAATGTTGTGAAATTCAATAAAAGCAGTGCTTAGAAGAAATTTTATAACATCGAATGCACATATTAGAAAAAAGATAGATAAACAGGCAACAAAAGCAAAAATAATCAAGTGGAACTATATTAAACTTAAAACTGTCTGTACAACAAGGAAAACCATTAGTAAAATTAAAGGACAACCTGCTAATGGGAAGAAAATATTGCAAATCATATAGCTGATAAGAGGTTAACATCCAAAATATATAAAGAACTCATACAACTTAAGAGCAAATATAAATAAATAAATAAATAAATAAACAAACAAACAAATAAACAAACAAACAAACCATCTGTCTACAAAATGGTCAAAGTGTCTGAACAAACAATTTTCCAAAAAAGACATACAAATGGATAGTAAGTACATGACAATGTACTAAACATCATTAGTCATCTGGGAAATGCAAATCAAAACCACAATGAGATACTACTTCACACATGTTAGAATGGCTATCATTAAAAAGACAAGAAGTAGCGTGTTGCCAAAAATGTGGAGAAAACAGAACCATTGTGCACTGTTAATGGTAATGTAAGTTGGTGCAGCCACTATGGAAAATATTATGGTGATTCTTCAAAGAATAGAAATAGAACTACCTTATGATTCAGCAATTCCACTTCTGGATATTGATCTAAAGGAATCCAACACTAACTTTAAAAGATATCTGCACTTCATGTTTATTGCAGCATTATTTACAATAGCCAGGAAATGAGCATAACTTAAGTATTCATCAGTGGATAGATGGTAAAGAAAATGTGGTATGTATATACAATGGAATATTATTCGGCCACAAAAACTGAAATCTTGCCATTTGTAGAAATGTGGATGGACCTTAAGGGCATTACTAAATGAAATAAGTAACTTATTTCATTGAAATAAGTTAGACAGAGAAAGACAAATACCATATGATTTTACATACATATGAAGTCTTAAAAAAGAACTAGTCATAGTTAACTGAGAACAGATTAGTGGTTGCCAGAGGCAGGGGTAAAGGATGGGGAAAATGTGTGAAGGTTATCAAAATGTACAAACTTCCACTAATGAAATAAATAAGTCCTGGGATGCAATGTACAGCATTGTAACTATAGTTAATAATACTGCATTATATATTTTAAGGTTGTAAATCTTAGAAATTCTCACTACAAGCCAAAAATCTGTAGCTATGTATGGTGATGGATATTATTTAGATTTATCGTGGTGATTATTGCACAACATATACACACATAGAACCATGTTGTACACTTAAACTAATATAATGTTATATGTCAATTATATATCAATAAAGAAAAAACAAAGATCTAAATTTAGTAATCTAAGCTTCCACCTTAGAAAAACTAGTAAAATAAGAGCAAAGTATACCCGTAGTAATCAGAAGAAAGGAAGTAATAAAATTAGTGCAGAAATCATTAAAACTGAAAATGGGAAGTCAATAGAAAAAATCAACATGACCAATAGCTGTTTCTTTGAAAAGATCAGTAAAATTGAAAATACTCTAGTCAGGCTACCTTTGAACAAAATAAACAAACAAACAAAAATGAAGAAGACACACAACTAATATAAAAAAGTGAAATAGGGACATCATTACAGACCCTGTGTACATTAAAAGGATAATAAAGGAATACTATGAACAACGCTATGCCCACAAATTTGATGACTTAAAAGAAAACGAACTAATTCTTTGAAAGACACAATCGGCCATAATTCACACAACAAGAGGGTCAGTTGACCAGGATGGAGACACAGGAGGCTCCTGAAATCTCCTCCTCTCACAAACACACCCAATGTACAGCTACACATGGAGAAATTATCTTTGATATAATCCAGAAACTAGCTGTGCAACTTCTACACATTGGGCAAATGAGAGAATAATTATTTTAAAAGGGTAGGAAAGGCTGAGACACACTCTCACCAGATACCCCATCCACAGCACTGTACGGTATTATCAGGAGGGAACCTCCAATGTCCAGATGCTCCCCATGTAATTAAGGGTTTGTATTCTACATTTAACACCTCAATTTTTAAGATTTCCATTTGAGGGACAGGCCCCCAAAACTCTTAACTCTGAAAGCCAACAAGGCTCATATCCACAAGACCCATGAGATTATAGCAAACAAAGAAGCAGTTGTTAATATGCACACAAAAAAATCACTGCAGCCTTCCCTCTAAAGTTCAAAGTAGAGGGAGTAGGCAAAAATTTACATCACCTAGTTTTCCCTGAAAAGAAGCCATCTCCATACTTTAAAATCTGTTGCCTGAGGGTAGGCTTCTAATTTAGCACACATCCAGGATCTGGTTGTGGCCTCACTGGGGACCAGGGAAATCAGCTGACACCTTTCTACCTTTCCCTCTGGCTATTTTAAATTGCCATATTTCCCTGGAAGGATCTTGTTGACATGTCTAGTGTCCTAGCTTTTGCAACTGCTACCCAAGAGAGAGGCTTTCAGATTGCCTGGTTGTGCTTGCCAATGAGGCTTTCATTCATGAGTTCAACAAGTCTGTAGCAAACAAAGAAGCAGTTCTTCCTGGACATGAGCACTCCCCATGACTATTGTCCCAGGGATTGGTAAAAAGAGAGCAGGCAAAAACGCCCATCTCCAAGACTTTTCCTGAAATAAAGCCATTTGCATACTTTAAAAGATGTTGTCTGAGGGTCAGGCTTCTATTTAGCATACATCTAAGAGCTGACTGTGATCCTCCATGGAGACCAGGGAAGCTATTGGCCACATCTTTACCCTTCTCCCTCTCACCAGACCTAAGTTACCAGCATCTCCCTCTGGCACCCAATCTTTTGCAGCTGCTTCCCAAGAGACAGACCCGCAGATAGTCTGGTTCTGAAAACAAATTGAGAGCAGTGGAATTCATCCAATCAGAAGAGAAAAAAGAAAAAAAAATTAAAAAGAATGGAGATAGCTTACAGGGCCTTTGGACTGTCAAGTGGAACAAAATATGTATTATAGTGATTCCAGAAGGAGAAGAGCAAGAGAAAGAAACAGCTTATTTAAAGAAATAGTGGCTATAACCTTTCTCAACCTGATCCATGAAGCCCAGAGAGTACCAAATAAGATAAATAAAAAGAGACCCACATCAAGGTAATTATAATTAAATGGCCAAAAATTAAAGACAAGGAGATAATCTCATTAGCAGCAAGAGAAAAGTAATTAGTTACTTACAAGGGAATCCCCACAGAACTGTCAGCAGGTTTTTCAGCAGAAACTTTGCATACCAGAGTAGTATAATACATTTAAAGTGATAAAAGAAAAAATTGACAATCAAGAACTGTATGTAACAAGAGACAAAGAATGTTATTACATAATGATAAAGCAATCAATTTGTCAAAATAATATAACATTAGTAAATATTTATACATTCAACAAGGGATCAACTAGTATATAAAGCAAATATTATCAGATCTAAAGGAGGACATAATATAATAATAACAAGAGATTTCAATACCCCACTTTCAACAATGTATAGATTGTCCAGAGAGAAAATCAACAAAGAAATATTTGACTTAAAATAAAAGTTAAATCTGATGGACCTAACAGACATTACATAACATTCTATCTAATAGCAGAAGAATACACATTCTTCTCAAACATACATGGAACATTCTCCAGGATAGATCATATGTGATGCCACAAAAATGTCTTAATATATTTAAGAAAATTGAACCATAACAATCTTCTTTTTCAACCAACCACAGTGGTGTGAAACTGGTAATCAGTTACAAGAATAAAACTGCAAAATTCACAAATATGTGGAGATTAAACAACATGCAGCTCAACAACCAATGGGAAAAAGAAGAGAACTCAAAAAAGAAATTTAAAAAATATTTTGATAATAATAAAAATAGAAATGTACACTTGAAACCTATATAATTTTACTAACCAATATCACCCCAAGAAATTTAAAAGATACATGTTTTGAGAAAATGAAAATGGAAACAAACATACCAAAATATTGTGGGATGCAGCAAAGCTGTTCTGATAGGGATATTCATAGTAATAAATGACCACATCGAGGGAAAAAAAAGATCTCAAATAAATAACCAAATTTTAACCTCAAGGAACTAGAAAAAGGAGACAAATGAATTCCAAAGTTAGTAGAAGGAAAAAAAATAAAGAGCAGAGAAAAAAAAAATGAAGTAGAGGCTAAAAACACAATAGAAAAAAATCAATAAAATTAAGGGATTTTTTTGAAAAATAAATAGACACATTTTTAGCTTGATTTATAAAGAAAGAAAAAGAAGAGCCAAGTCAATAAAATTATAAATGAAATAAAAGACATTATAATCAACACTACAGAAATACAAAGGATCATAGGTGACCACTACGAACAATTGTTTACCAACAAAATGGATACCCTAAAATAAATTGAAACAAACAATTTACCAAGGCTGAATTATGAAAAAACAGAAAATCCGAACAGACCGATTACTAGTAAGGAGATTGAGCAGTAATCAAACCCCTCCCAACAAACAAAAGTCAAGGAAAAGATGGCTTCACTGATTAATTCTGTAAAACATTGAAAGAAGAATTAATACCAATCCTTCACAAACTCATCCATAAAGGAGGAGGGAACACTGAAAGTTGATTTTATCTTGATACCAAAGCCAGACAAGGACACTAAAAGAATATAAGATTATAAACCAGTATTCCTGGTAAACATAGATGAAAAATGTTCAATATAACATGATCAAACCAAATTCAACAGTACATTAAAAGTTTTATATACAACAATAAGTGTGGTTTATCCACAGGATGCAAGAATGCTAAAATATCTGAAAATCAATAAATGTGATACAATACATTAACAAATGAAGGATAAATACCATATGATCATCTCAACAGATAGATGCACAAAAACTATTTGACAAAATAATTTCATAATAAAAACTCTTGATAAACCAGGTGTAGAAGAATCGTACCTCAACATAACAAAGGCTATATATGAGAAGTCCACAGCTAACATCATACCCAATGATGAAAACATGAAAGCTTTCCCTCTAAAATCAGGAATTAGAAAAGGATGCCCACTCTCACCACTTTTATTCAAAATATTACTGGAAGTTGTAGCCAGAGCAATTAAGCAGGAAAAATAAATAAAAGTCATCCAAATAAAAAAGAAACAGGTACAATTGTCTCTATTTGCAAATGACATGATATTATATATAAAATACCCTCAAGACTCCACCCCAAAGTCATTAGTAAATGAATTCAGTAAAGTGGCTGGATACAAAATCGACAAAAATAAGTTGTCCTTCTGTGCACTAACAATTAACTATGAGAAAGAGAAATTAAGGAAAACAATGTTATAACATAATTAGGAATAAATTTAACCAAGGAGGTAATAAATCTATACACTGAAAACTATAAGACACTGATGAAAAATTCAGGAATACACACAAAAAAGTGAAAAGTTAATCCACACTCATGGACGGGAAGAAATAATATTGTTAAAATGTCCATATTACCCTAAGCCATCTATAGATATAATGCACCCCTAATAAAATCTTTTCAATTGTATGTTCATCTTTAGTGGCATTTTAGCTGTGGGATTCTTGTTTGGCCTAAGTGAGCAAGCAAGGTTTACTTTTGACTTCAGGGGTTACCACTGGCCAGGGATTATGTTTGTCTTGCTCCTCATCTTTGGGCTTCCAAAACAGTGAACAGTGTATAAATTGGAACCCAAAGCCATTGGAGGCAAAGGCAATAGCTACAAACTCTCAAAACAGGCTTTCACATCCCCCAACCCCACTTACTACTCAGAATAAGTTAAGCTTTCTTTTTACCTGTGTGCCTGGGAGAATTTGACCCAGTGTACACGTCTACAGATGTGTTAATCCTTCATTGGTCCTGACTTTATGTGAGGGTGTTAATTCAACACAGTTTGGCCCCAGGCCTTACCTTCTGCCCTGTATGTCTGCTAGGTCCAATAACTAGCAAATCTTGCCAGAATTGTTGCTTTTACTCTGGCTTTTCATTCTCTACTTTATATTCAATCTGCTTCCAATCTCATGCCCCATGAGGATTTTGTTTATTTTGGTGGGAGCTCAGCTATGCATTTAAAAGGATTTTTAAAAAATATATTTTATGCAGTTTCTAAGTATTGTAACAGGAGATATTTTGGGTTATCTGGTCCCTTGGTAGTCAAAGTGTGGCCCTCAGATTAGCAACATCCCTCAGGTGCTTATTAGAAATGCTGAATCTCGGGCCGGCCGAGTGGCGCGATGGTTAAGAACTCGCTTGGGATGCCAGAGGGCCCCGGTTCGGATCCCACATATGAGGGCCAGTGACACTGCCCTCCGCAGCTGAGATGCTGAACAACAGCTCAACCTGGAGCTGGGCTGCCATGAGTCGCCGGCGACAGTGTGGGCTGCAGTCCCTGTGGCAGTGGATTGCCATGGGCTACCGTGTGTGGCCAGCAGCCAGCGTGAGCGGCCAGCAGCCGCAGTGAGCGGCCGTCCAGAAGCCGGCGACTGATCTGCCTCGCCAGAGAAGAGCGCAATGATGGTGCCAACTTGGGCCAGTGAAGCAACATCCTCCACAACTAGATTGAAGAACAAAACGACAGCAACTTGTCCGTTCCCCTTCCCCAATTCCCCATCACTGTTCCCATCCCCCCGATTCCCCAATAAAATAAAAAAATAAATAAATAAAAAATCTTTAAAAAAAAAAAAAGAAATGCTGAATCTCGGGCCCCACCCCAGACCTGCTGAATCAAAATCTGCACCTTAACAAGACCCTCAGGTGATTTAAAGTTCAGCAAGAAAAATACCAAACAATGGGTGAAGTTATCATGAGTGTATCCTTCACATGACACAGCCATGTCTGTACATCCAGTGAAGAGTTTGGGTCTGTGACATGATCTGTCTGTAGCTCTGTTCCCTTTGTGGGAGCTGTATTCTGTTCTTCCTCTATCTAATGCCTCTTAGTGAGGTTCAACACAAGGGCTGCTTCACCTGGGGAGCCCTTCCCATGGAGTTAGGTGTCCTCTTATGTTCTCCCACAGTGTTCTGCACAAACGCCTTTCATTATGTATCACAAGTGTGACAAATCCCTCCCCACTCACCTACAAACCATAACAAGACAGGGTCTGCCTTTCCTCTAGCACAGAGCCTGACACACAGCAGCCTTTTGATAAATATTCACTAAATGATTAATGAATAACTGAAGGGATGACCTATTTAATCAGAAAATATGGCATATAGGACCATGGAAAACTAAGTATAGAATAGCCTCAAATTAGCTAATCCTGTAAGGCTGGTAAAATAATTTACTTTGTCAATCCATTCATGTCCCAAAGTTATAGCTAGGAAAGTTAACTCTGAGCTTAGTATGTGCTTGATAAATATTTATTTAAAACTATTTTTAATCTTTTTTCTTTGATATGCATTTGAAAAGGTGTGAAATGGTGTGTGTGTGTGTATGTGTGTGTGTGCTTATAAGATGGAATAATGCTGCTTCTGTGTTACTCTAGTTTAATACAGTTGGATGGAGATGTGGAATCTACAGGAAAGATGGAGGAGGAGGGCTAGAAGATCACAAATATTTCGCCTCTTCTGCATACCTCTTGAAGAATACCTTTTGCTAACAAGCCTCCTTCCAGCTACACTTTCCCAAGAAAGTGTGAAGAGCAATGCTTAGGATTCCTTTTTTTTTTTTTTTCTTTTAACCAAAGCACATTCCAAATCCTCCTAAAAAATCTTTCTGGTATGTTCTCTAATTTGTGTTATTGTTTTGCATCAGAGTACTGATTTTGATTTTGATTTTAACTTTCACTGAAAGTGAAGCTAGACTTTGTTAACTGAGCTTTTGTCATTTGTGGAGCACTCAGTTATGTTTTAATGACTGTTTTGCAATGAGGTAATATTCCTGTTTCCCTCCCCTAGGGAACCAAATTCTATAAGATTTTCAGAACCCAGTTATCTTACAATAGATTTGCTTCCTCTCATTACCTTTATCCTGTCACCATATTTTCACTGTACTGCTCCGCATTCTAACTCTGTGTGCCAAGGTAAATAAATAACACTTCAGGATATCCAACAACTCTAACTTAAGAACTATACAGCCACCAGATTAGAGAAATGCCATTTACCAGACATAGCAGTTCGCTTTTTCTTTTTTTCTTTAATTTCCTTAAGGTCTTTGGCAGTTCAGTCTGGAAAAGTAAAGGCTCTTTACCCAAAAGACATTTAGTAATTTTAAACTCCCTGTTCAGATAGTCTCCAGCGGGAAATGGAACATCGGTGGGGAGGTGAGGAGGGGCTCTCACTCCAGCTGTTAGAAGCAATCTTGGCTTGGAGAAGAATGTCTAATCTAACCACAGCTCACTGGAAATGTTGGAGCTGTCAGTATCAGTGGAGCAATTCCACAGAAGGCCAAACTCCCAACTGCCCCGGCTTTTCATGAACAATTCTCATCGTTGTTTCTATGTTGAGCGGGTTCCCTTCAGCAGGGGCTGGGATTTATACAACAGAAGGTAGTGTCAACAACAGCCGTGCCTCTTCCAATTACCTCTCCCCTGAGCCCCCACCTCTGCCCCCACCCCCGCCCTGCCCTCCAAGCCCCCACTGCACTCAGTTCTGTCCTGTGCCTCATACCTCAAATCTGGGAACCCACTGAAAACCCTGCTATATGAGCCTTTTTATTTGGAATCAGGTGGCTTTAGTTTCACTTTTCTTCCTTCCATTATGAGAAGGATACACTTCCGGAAAGGCAGACAAGATGCTCAACCACCGTGACTACATTCAACTAAAGTCCCAGAAGATCTACATTAAAAAAACCACACGGGCTTTGGGGAAGCCACCAGGGTGTCCTTGTTGTTGCTTGTTTTTTCTTGAAGCATGAACCAGTATCTGGGCTCGTCTGTGCCTGGCACTGAAGAGGGAGCTGGTGAGGGAGCCCCTGTCAGGCACCGAGAACTTACATGTTATATCTAGTATGCTCTGACATCTTTTATTTAATTTAATTGATTAATTTATTTATTTTTAAAATCATGCGATTAGAATATGTCTGGGGATGTGAGGTCTTGAATTTCTGCATTCTGCTTCTTCTATCAGTTGCTTTCACTAAACATCTCAACTGCGAGTCTCTGGGGCAAAGCTGAGCATCCAGAGGAAGAGCTATTTTGATGGAGAGCCAGAAGGCCTAAGTATCTTCCAGCAGAGATGCACCTCCTCAGCCGAGTATTACCACATCCAGCAACAGATGTAAAACTCATCACTTCCCTCAAGGGTCCAACAAAAGAGCAACAGTTCCAGAAGCCGGCTGCATTTTCACGCAGCTAGCTTGAATAGACTGAGGGCTAAATGGAGAATATGTTTGGCTTTTGCATTCTCTTCTAACATCTCTAAAAGTGGTGAGATCCCTCATCCTCCTGGATAGAGAAAGAGGAAAAAAGGTAAGGGAAGGGAAGGGAAAGGAAGGGAAGAGAAGAAAAAGAAAAGGAAAGGGAGAGAAAGAAAAGAAAAAGAAAAGAAAAGAAAAGAAAAGAAAAGAAAAGAAAAGAAAAGAAAAGAAAAGAAAAAGATGGTACTTTATCTGGCAGGTTCTACTGCTACCAAATTCTACCCACTTTAAGATCTTAGGTAAAGTGAGGAAGATGTGTAGAGTGTGTTTTGAACGCCAGTTATTTATTCATCGGGCATTCATTAGGTGCTTGCTATGAGCTAGACAGTATGGCTCATGGTATGTTTCTAAGACGTAACGTGATTATTTTCTAGAATCCTCAAATAACACTGTTCTTGTTTGGGGCAAGGCTGATCATTGCCTCCATTTTTACAGATGAGGAAGCTGAGTCTTTTTCACCACACAGCCACTGTGGGGCAGAGCAAGAATCTGAAGCCAGATATGTTTTGAGTTCAAAGTTTCTTCTGTGCAGTTTCTAGCTCTCCATGATGCTTTTACAGTACCATTCAACATGATATGGTATAACTAATGTTACTATTTCACTGAGTTGTAATACTAGTTAAATACTAAAACTGTGACGGTGACATCATCCAAAGAAAAACATGTTTTTAGGATCTTAGGAAGTAATGTGCTCAATAATACCTTTTTGATATTGAATATATGAGTAAAAGAAATAAACTGTACTAATAATGTTTGATGTGAATCTACTCTGTACAGGGAGAGTGTTGCATTACAAATCTTGGAGCTGCTGTAATAAACCAAAAAGGACCAGGGACACACAACCTCATATGTAATAACAAAATTGTATTATCACAAATGATGAATCAACAGCTTGACTTTTTGGTATATATAGACTATAAATATTTCTAATTCTAGTTGTAGTTAATTATGAAATCTTGATACATAATCTAAAAATTTTAACTGAAGAAGGCATACAATATTTATTTAACAAACCAGATATTGAATGAGAATCTACCTCACATCAGAAACTATGGTTGGCCCTAGAAATACAGAGATTAGCGATACTGCTTTCAGAGGTTGTAGGGAAAAGGGAACCCTGGTGCACTATTGGTGGGATTAAAGATTGGTGCAGCCACTATGGAAATCAGTATGGAGGTATCTCAAAAAACTGGAAATGGAACTAACTGCCTTATGATCCAGCAATTCCACTCTTAGGTATTTATCCAGAAAAACCTAAGACACTAATTCAAAAAAATATATGCACCTCTATGTTCATTGCAGCACTATTTACAATAGCCAAGACTTGGAAACAACCAAAATGTCCATCGGTAGATGACCAGATTAAGAAACTATGGTACATTTACACAATGGAGTATTACTCAGTTATAAAGAAGAAGGAAATCGTACCATTTGCAATGATATGGATGGACCTAGAGAACATGATGCTAAGTGAAATAAGTCAGTCAGAGAAAGACAAATACCATATGATCTCATTTATAGGTGGAATCTAGAGAACTAAATAAACAGGCAATGTAAACAGAAATAGTCTCAGAGATATAGAGGAAAAACTGAGGTTGCTTGTTGGGAGGGGGTGGGGATGAAGGGGAAGGGACGAGACAACATAAATTGGTAACTACAATATTTCCTCAGGGATAGAAAAGGCAGTTTGGGGAATATAATCAATAATGTTGTAAATATTTTTCAGGGGCCAGATGATCTCATGTCTTGTTAGCGAGACCACTTCATGGACGGTTGGGGGCATGACCACTGCACTGCACATCTGAAGCTGCCGTTGAATAATATTATATGTAAATTATAATTTAATACATATATAGTCATGGGATGTAGAGTATAGTATGAGAATGGAATCAATGGAATTGTAATAGATATGTATGATATCGGGGGTGGGGGGCAGTGGTTGTGGGGAGGGGGTTGTCACTTTGTGAGGGGTGAAAAGGATATCTATTGCATTGTTTTGTACACCTGAAACTAATAATTAAAAAAAAAAGATACCGCTTTTATCCTGAGGGGAATTATAATTTACAAAAGGCTTAAGAATAAATTTGCTTTAAATGGTCCTTAATAAATATGCTCAATTGGGTCCTGGTTTGTCACAAGTCTAGGTAGCATGTGGGAAGGCTGTAAAATGAGGATTTTTTTACCTCAACCTCAATTCTAACTAGACTTCAGTAAATAGTGACTATTTTAGTTGCTAAAATTAAGTCTATTTATACCTGGATCATAGATTTTCACTTATAAATTGAGAGGTTTGGTTGATATAAATGGTCTCTTGGGCTCTAGCATCTAATTCTGTGAACCTATACTTTGAAAAGTAAGGTTCTTAGGGCCGGCCGAGTGGCTCAGTTGGTTAAGAGCTCACTCAAGAGTTTGAGCTCTGAGCAACAGCAGTTCAAGTCCGGCCTGAGCTGAGCAGCCGCTGAGCTGCCAACAGGTGGCAGGATGGCTCAGCTAAAAAAAAAAAAATTACAAAAAGTAAGGCTCACCCATAGGAGACATTGGAGACTGTCATAGTCAGCCCCTAATATCAGGGGGAAAAAATAAGTTAATTTTTCTACCACATCTACTATTTCTACTAAATTATAGAATTCATTTCCTCCTCACTGCCAATAGTATTTCCACATGGTTGTTAACCAGACTTCAATCTGACAGGTTTAAAATTCAATCTCATTTCTTGTCCACCCTAAGCTCGAGTAGCTGATAAGCAGAAAAATGACCAGAATATGGGAAAAATAAAAAACAAAATACTAGGATGATAACAAAGAATGTGACAGCTGAAAACTGACTGCCATTTGTTGACCTTCTCAAGGAACTTCTTGAATAAAAATACATGTGATTTAATTATTTTTCAAGACCCTCACCCACCATGATATGAAAAAAAGGTAAATATGATCATTTATTAAAATAGTTTTAGGCATTCAAAATCAGGAGAAAGATGAAACATTAAAAAAAAACCCTGAGCACTTTCTAGAAAGGCAACAGATAGTAAAGGGCTGAAAATCTCTCAGTCATATGCATTCCCTGGCATGAGCTTAATATGCTGTCCTTTGTGACAGTCCCAGTCACAGCCTCCAAGCTGGCTCCTATTGGTGGTACTCAGCAGCACCTCTAGGTGGCTATATGCTCCTGAATGGACCCTCCCTGCAGTTGGTGCAGCTCTCAGCAGCTGCCCATGGCACACCTATATGGTGGAACCTGCCTGTAGTGGTTATCAGCTCTATGAGCACCTGTCCTTTACTGGCATTTGGCCACCCCCATTCTGAAGCTGTGATCCTGCACAATGTAATTCTCCGTGCATCTGCACCACCTCTGCAGGGTGGTTCTTTCAAAGCAACTAGAATTTTAGAATGCTAGTCCTGGAAAGAAGCTAGATAACTTGTTTCTCATACTTCATTTCCATTCTTGTTGGACCCCAACACACACACACATACTTTTTTCATAAGGAAACCAAGGTTCAGAGACATAAGGTACCTTGACTCAGAGCTCACTCCTGCATAACTGCACTGGTTCCTCAGTGTTCGTTCCACCATATGAAAACACATGGTACTGCATAGTATCACATTCCTTGCTCCCTTTCACTCTTATTTGCTGAAAAGAAACAACACCTTCACACTTGCCACAGGAAGTTTCAAGGAAATGTGGTATCTCTTTGATCACTTTATAAAGGTCATATCTAAGCTTGGGCACTAAAGTACAATGAAAAAAGAGTGATAGAAAGACCATGGTAGCTGGATACAGCAGGTTCTGTCATTACTACTTATTAATTTTATAACTTTACACAAGTCACGTAAACATCTTCATGTTCTAAGGTTAAACTTGATATATGAAAATCATTTATAAACAGTGAACTTGTTGGGAATAGTGGATTAGGCAAAAGCCTCACTATATATATATATATATATATATATATATATATATATATATATATATATATATACAATTGCCTCTCCAAAGGAACCAAAAGCAGATGTAGAAACAAGTTCAAGGTACAATCCTGAGTGTTCTACCATCCCCAAGCAAATTATGCAAACTAAACTCCAAAAGGGCCCCTGCATTTTTTAAGCCTTTTTTAAAAGATCATAACATTTTTTTCAAATGTACTCTCACCATCATTTGGATTTGTATAGCTTACAAAGAGCCTTATCATTAATGAATTGCAGTCACAGCATTATTAAACAATGAATCTGGGCTTGAACCTAGGTCTTCCAACTCTTATTCTAGAGCCCTTGTCAGTTCATCAGTAACTAAACTCTGTGAGGTGAATCCGAAAAAGATTATGAAATAGGAAGTGTGCCCATGTGAATTTAGGACTAAGGTGCTTTTGAGTAGATGAAAACCAAAGAGGATGTTAAACTGAAGGGATCATATACTACAAGGAAGACAACACCATGTTTTACACACAGATGAATGGAAGCCTGACAAGGAAAGTGACTTTCTCAAATTCATGAAGCAATCTGATGTCACATCCCTGGCTGGAATTCAGATACCCAGATGCCCATGCTACATCTACCCAGGGCACATGCACACCCTCCTGCTGGCACACAGATCCCCGATTTAATCAGACATCCAATTTTCTCCAGCCAGGGAGGGCCATATTGACCAGCTCACCTTGAGGGTCCCATTCCCCTTACAAATAATAGAAAAGTACATTGGCATGTGATGTAATTCAGGCCAAGAAGGTGGGAGAGGAGGTATGATGAGGGGCTTCTGAGTGAAGTTCCTCACAAGGACATAAAATAGAGACACAAGATAGGGACAGAACTTCCTTTTGCCTCTGGGTGTTGTTGGGTGTGGCTGTGATGCCTGGAGCTACTGCAGCCATGTTTAAATCCTGAGGAAGAACTCAATTTAGGGAATGAGTTAATTAACCCTGTGGTATTTAAATATAGAACTTTGTCTAAGCAAAATAATGCACTTTTATTATTTTAAACCACTTTGAATGTCAATGTCATGTATTGTGCTTAAATAATGTATAGAGGAATAAAATATCAGGATGAAAGGATGGTTGGATGGATGGATGGATATGTGGGTTAATATAGATATTTATATATAATTATAATTATATTTATAATTAATATAATTATATAATTAATATAACTATAACCATCTATTATTTAATACTCATGACAATCCAGAGCAGGCATTGTTAATATGTTCATATCTCAGAAAAGGAAACATAGGCTCAGAAAAGTTCAATTATTTGCCCAAGGCCATGCAGCTATTGAGTGGCATAAATTCAAAGTCACCTTATCTGACACAAAGCCCATTTATTCTACTGCTGTCTAATACCATTTAGAGATATGGAAAATACCTCAACTGTAACAGATTGTTTCCCTTTAAAAGTCTAATGGTAAAAATATTTACTTAATAACAGAAACAAAGAATGGCTTTGTGAACTCTCTAAACAAAATTAGAACTAATTTCTCTATTTATTGAGCAGTTACCCAACAGTTTAACAAGAGCGATTTCTAGGATAGCTGCACTGTCTATTATCTAATTTAGAACAATCATGAGTGAAAAGACATGCTGTTAATAATTAAGCCATCACAACACGCATATACCCAAAATGTTCTGGATTAATTGGGATATGTGGTTAACCTAGAGGTCAAAAAGTGTGCCCAGATCTTCCTCTCTATTCAAAATATTATCATTATATATATATATATATATATATATATATATATATATATANTGCCCAGATCTTCCTCTCTATTCAAAATATTATCTATATATATATATATATATATATATATATATATATATATATATATATAAAATTTTTTTTTGAGAGAGAGAGAGAGAGAGATCAACCTTTTCCTGTATAACTGAGTCACTCTATTTCTGTACCCTTCTATGTTATATTTAACAATTAATGATTTCTTCTGAAATTAAGAGGAAAAAATACAGTACGAAAGTTTGGAGGTGGCTTGGGAATTGGAAAAATATCGCTCCAGATTGACCTCAAGCTAGAGAAGCAGTAATGATGGTACTTATCATTTTACCAACTGACAGGCAGAGCACAATGTAGGAGAGGGGAAACTGTGCCATGAAAATTGAAATAAAGAAGAAAACAAAATAGAGAGAAAATACAAAAGAGCTGGCCCTGAAAGAGAGCTGGTATCCAGGAGCGTATTTTACTTGCCCTATTTCACCACAACCCTGGGATACTTTTAATTACTTGGCTCTTTTACAAATAGCTCCTGACTATTTTGTCAGAGGGTCAAGGATAACAGCAGGACCTGCCCTTTCCTTGTGCTTAAAGGGACACCACCCCTATATACTTTCAGGGACACCCAACCTGGAACGACTCGGCAAGAAGAACACGCATTTTTCCTGAGCGATCTTTCCCAAAAAAAGCCTCTCCCAGAGAGTGTGCTCGCTAAGCCTGTGAGAAGTCGGCATCATCAAACACTGTCTAATAACTCAGAATAAGATTTTGTCTGAGGTGCAGCAAATGTCTAGTCGATCTCATATTTAATACTCACACTGAGCCAGGTCCAGACAATGGAATTTGAGAACACACAAAAAAAGAAAACCAATAAATAAAATGCTAATAATAAAAAAAGAAATAATTTTGATTAAAAAGAAAAGAACTGAGAAAAATAAGACATGATTTTTTTCTTTTGCCTTTTTCCCTCCCAGTTCAGGAAATGTGCCCTATTTCTTAAATGGCATTAATTACACTTTGCTCACAAACCCATTAGATTAAACCATTCACTTAATAACCTCCAATAAGATTTCATCTGGGAATTTTTATACACTAGAGCTAATTAAAAGGATGCTTGTGTAGAAAAACCCAGCTTTTTTCCACTTAAGAAAATAAAAATTTTGTCCACAATAGGGTTAAAAAAGATTATCATTTTCATATTTGTTACTTCTTTAAGTTTTATATTTGCTTGTCTCCTTAACTGTAAATCTTTAGGATTGCATAACCCCAATTAAGAAAAATAAAAAGCAAATTGAGAGCCAGTATTCATACAGGAATGCTGTTGGCTAAGGCCCCAGATATTTTTTGTATCTCCAGTGAACTGCTTGTAAAATTTCCAGAAAGTTTGGGAAACCTTTGCATTGATATCACTCAGCAAGCCTTGGAAAAGCTTTACCAGGGGAAAGATTGGAGGCCAAACAGGCTGTCTGGGGTACTAATCTTGTGATATTTGTAGACTCTCTTAATTCTGATTAATTTTAAAGAAATTTCAAGTCTCTCCTTCCTTCCTACATTTCTAGTCTCTTTATTGACGAATAATTTAATAATTTAACCACATTTTGTTTTATCTTGGCTCTAGATTTTCTACCTTCTCAGAGCTTCCTTGTTTATCACTTTTAAAATAAATATTTTTGTGTTATGATATGCAAAAGCAAAAAAAAATTAGGTTTGTTTTACTTTAAATTAAAAAAAATATATTATCAGACAACACAATTGATAGGTTTACACATAAAAATAATATGAATTAGTTTTATATTTGAAATTATCATGATTTGGGGAGTTTGCCTATTTTGATTTAAAAACTATGTCACTTCAAACCACCCATTAAGCTGGATGGGTTGTTTCCCTATTATACTTTCATTTTACTGAGCACAGATTAATGCTATATTTAACAAGAAACCTTTTAGAATTTTTTAATTATCTTATAGATTATCTCAAATCGATATTAGATTATTAGAGTAGTAGATTGAACTACAGAAAAATATATAAGTGAAATAGAGAAGAAAAGATTGTCTCCTTTAAATTACTACTTTTAAATGTGAGTCTCAGAGAAATACTTTATGTGTAAGCATATATTTTTGAGGAAAAACATGTGAACTAAGAAAAATTGTGAGCATTTATATGTTACAGTGTTTACTGCTATATATGAAGTGGTTAATCCTATACTGCTACACAATATGCAAAGTTC
Organism: Hipposideros armiger; assembly: GCF_001890085.2. Lineage (NCBI taxonomy): Eukaryota > Metazoa > Chordata > Mammalia > Chiroptera > Hipposideridae > Hipposideros > Hipposideros armiger. Next base: position 133,726 of record NW_017732809.1, on the reverse strand, counting down.
TGTGTGTATTCATATTTATTGAACCCTTATGTTTATTTAATCTGCAATTTTATGGATCAGATGTCAATATCTTCCCCAGTTTATAAATGGGGAATCTGAGGCTTGAGAACATTCTGCACAGTTCTCAAGATACACAACTACCAGTAGCAGTCTAGATTCAAAACCAGAGTCTAATTTCAAATCCTAGTTTTAAAACCCCAGAGTCTAAATTTTTGTCCTCCAAGATTTTCCTACAAATATTTTTTTAACATATAGAGAGGCTAAAAGACTTTGAGGGGATACTAACTACCAGATTCTACAACTAACACTATACAGTATTTGGTTTATGCACATCTACCCATTTATTCATCCCTCTGTCCATCCATCTGTTCATAATATTTTTTAAATTTATTTCATAGCAGAGCCCAGTTCTGGCATTAGGCAACTGAGAGCATAAATCATGGCTTACCTACTTTATGTCTCTCAGGCTCCATTTCCTGATCTGTAAAGTGGAAACAGTAATAGTACTATAGAAGATTATTTATAAAAATGGTCACGATACCCTCCTGGAACTATGCCCCTCTGTAATGTGACTTTACAACTCTTTACATCTAGAGGTGGAGTCAGGGCTGCCCTTGTGACTTGCTTTGGGCATTAGAAAAGCAGCAGAAATGATTATGCGCTTGTTCTGAACCTAGACTTCAAGAATCTTCTGTGTGGACAAGATTTCTCTTAGAATCTTGACCAGCTGCTATGCAAAGAAGCTTAGGCTGGAAGGCTGAAAGGAGATACCATCTGGAAATGAGAAAACAACATAGCTGAGGCCATTCTCAACCAGCCAGCCTCCCCCCACTCCTCCCCTGCTCCCCCTGCAAATGATTCAGCAGCTGACCACAGACTCATGAGGGAGTCCAGTGAGACCAGAATAATCAATCACCTGATGGACTCTATCTTGAATTGGCACCCAACAGGAAATCATTAGCTAAACAAACGGTTGTTGTTTTAATCCACCGAGTTGTGAGGTAGAACACAATAGAAAACTGATAGAAGAATCTACTTCACAGAGGTATTGTGAGGATTAAAAACAGGTGATACATATAAAATGCTTTGAGATGTATGTGCCATATAGGAAATTATCAGTAAACATTAACTATCATAGTTACCACCATCATCATCATTATCTAGGCATAAACTGCTATAGTTTGTTAATGGCCACTCTAAGATCCACTTCCTCCCTGATGGCAATATTTTTAATTTCACCTCTACCCTTAGAAATATTTCATGGTCCAGCTCAAATATTGCATCCTTGGAGGAATCGCTCCTGGGTTACCAACCAAATTAGCTTTGTCCTCTCTTAAGTACGTTGTTCATTTCACTCATACCATACTGTAATATATGTATTTGTATTAGTGTCTCTTTTCTATACTGTAAGAATCCAGAGTATACCTCATTCATATTTGTGACCTCAGCAAATGCATAGGACTCTGCTGATATTTTCTAAATAAATAAAAGTAAAAGATCCATTATGGTTTAGGCCAGGAACTCAAAAACCATATTTGATGTGTTTATTCTAGTCCTATAGCATATCACCTTAGCCAGTTCATTTCTATTTCTTTTCAAATCAAATAGCTTCTTTCTTCAAACCAATGACATGTAAGTTCCACTGACATTCTTGGAATCCTGCATTTCTAAATATAATACATCACAACCTATTTAAAAATGTCATCAGAGCCCATCCATACTTTAAATTTCTTTAAGTTACTTATGTAAGAGATTTATGCCATAATACCCCAGTATGGAACAATGTGTGAATGGATTCGTATGTTGTTAAATGAAGCTCTTCACTCATGTCCAGGCAAGCATTGATTTATTTATAGTGAGACCTGGTCCTTTCCTCTCTGGAGGAGTCATTTAGTAAACATTTAGTGATAAAAGGGTTAGTAAAGAAGAAATGCAGCTTAGGTCATTAAAGCCCTGGGGCGGGGGGGGGGGGGGGGTGTGAGCGGGGGAACCTTATAATTACAAATCCCATACAACTCCTTCGTCTTCTGACTTCTCAGTTTACCCATAATTATTGGCCTTTACTTTCCTACTCTTCTCCCCACTCTGACTGTCACATGCAACCAGGTGGCACTGTGGAACACAGAAAACACATTAAAAAATGGGGATTAAATAAGGAGGAAAGGTCAAAGGTATACTGTTGTCAATTCCAATTATTGATTTTTGAAGGTAAGTTTTGCAACACCTGATATATGTAATATGTGTTAAGTATTATGTTCCATCACTAGTTGCAGACCAAGAAAGTAGCGAGATCAGAGGGCGTCTGTTTCTTCTTGCCTGGTAGAATGCCCAGAATAGGATCAGTGGATATTTTATTGACTGAAAACAGTACAGAAAAACTCACTGAAAATGAATGAATCTATAAGACCTTCTTATGTCTCTATGAAAATTATAATATTAAAAATATACTTTTTATGAATCATGGGTATAGAAAACAGAAATAGCAAGGTGTGTAGCTTCAGGCCTCAAGCTGGCTTCCCCGATGGGCCTGGGTAACCATACTGCTCTGTGGCTCCACTTCATTACATGAATTTGTCTGGCTGCCCTTACTGATTTTTTGGCACATGTCTGGGTATTATATCTCTGAAGAAAACTATTAATCACATATTCTGGGTTGAGCAGGGCTCTCTTTAAGCACACTGCTCACCCCATCAATGTATCTATCAGTAGGAATGTAATTGATTGCCTCTGCCAGCAAAGCAAGAGGTTTTGGTTTTTGTTTGTTTTCTTCTCTGCTTTTATGTTTTTGTTTCCATAGCCCTCATCCAAACACCTTGAGCAAAAGATTATTTGGTAAACAGTGGGGAGATGGTTGAGTGAGGAATATTTAATAATTCAAATCTTTGTGCTAAGCTTCGTGAGGGATTCAAAGTGTTTCATAGGCCCCTTAAGAATGTTGCTGTCCACTTGGGGAGATATGACATTCACATACATAATCAAATACCAGCTTCATATGTGCAGCTCTCTTCACTCTCTTCTGTCTCCTGACATATCGCCTAGATCTTGTTTCAATCCAATTTTGATAAGGAGATAATAGTAACACACTGTTAAGGTTTAGGAGGTATTTAGACTTAATTGGTCCTAAAAACTTCAGTCAAGTCTGCAGACTATGTTTAAAAGTACAAATTAATTATTTAACTGAACTCACTTTACTTTTAGTGTAGGTTATTGATTGGTAAGTTATTCAATAAAATCAATGTGTGTATAGAAGGCAGCATAGTCTCATGGTCAATATGCAGCTCCAATTTCCTGTTCAGAACAAGAAAAAAATAGATAGATAAAGCATTACCTGACAAAGCAAGAAAAATAAATATGTCTCCAGGAAAATTTCCCATGTATTCTTTTGTGTGTGTGTGTGCTTTTTTATACTATTTTAACCATTTTTAAATATACAATTTGGCAGCATTAAGTATATTCACAATGTTGTGCAATCAACACCACTATCCATCTCCAGAACTTTTTTGCCATCCCAAACTGAAACTCTGTACCCATTAAACAATAAATAACTTTCCATTTCTCCCTCCCTTCAGCCCCTGGCAACGACCATTCTACTTTGTCTCTATGAATTTCCTATTTGAGATACTTCATATAAGTGGAATCACATAATACGTGGTCTTTTGTCTCTGGCTTATTTCACTTAGCATATGTCTTCAAGGTTCACTCCTGTGGTAACAAGTATCAAAATTTCATTTCCTTTTAAAGCTGAATGATATTCCATTGTATGTGTATACCAAATTTTGTTATCCATTCATTTGTGGATGGACATCTGGATTGTTTTCACCTTTTGACTATTGTGAATAATGTTGCTGTGAACATTGGTGTACAAGTGTATGTTTGAGGCCCTGCTTTCAATTATTTTGGGTATATACCTAGAAGTAGAATTTCTGGATCCTATGGTAATGTTTTGAGGAAGTGCCATACTCTTTTCTACAGTGGCTGCACTCATTTACATTCCTACCAGCAATGCACAAGTGTTTCAATTTCTCCGCATCCTCACCAACACATTTTATTTCCCATTTTTTTATAATAGCCATTCTTATGAATGTGAAATGTTCTCATTGTGGTTTTCATTTGCATTTTCCTCATGGCTAATGATGTTGAGTATATTTTCATATACTTATTGACTATTTGTGTATCTTCTTTGGAAGAATGTCTTTTCAGGTCTTTTGCCCATTTTTAAACTGGGTTGTTTGTTTTTTATTGCTGTTAAGTTGTAGGAGTTCTTTTTATATTCTGGATATTTGTAACAGATATGTGATTTGCAAATATGTTCTCCCATTCTGTGAGGGTTTTTTTCACCCTTTGATGCATAAAGTTTTTAATTTTTATGAAGTCCAATTTAACTATTTTTTCTTTTGTTGCCTATCCTTTTGATGTTTATATCCACTAAATCATTGCCAAATCCAATGTCATAAAGATTTTCATCCACGGTTTCATCTAAGAGCTTTATAGTTTTTGTTATTATATTTAGATCTTTGATCCATTTTGAGTTAATTTTTGTATACAATGGAACATAAAAGTTCAACTTTATTCTTTTGCATGTAGATACCAAGCTCTCCAGTACCATTTGTTGAAAAGACTGTCCTTTCCTCATTGAATGGTCAGAGTTGGCACCGTCATTGAGAATCATTTGACAATATGTACAAGAGTTTATTTCTGAGCTCCATATTCTACCTACATAATTTAAAAAGAAACTATTTCCTATGTACCTCAAAACTATATATACTGGTACTATGCACTGTGCAAAAGAGAAAATCAAGTAGAGAATTAAAACTTTGAAAAAGTGTAGACCTACTAAAGTAGTGAGATGAGGGTATCTGTTACTTCTTGCTGAGTACAATACCCAGCATAGAATCAGTGTATACTTTATGGACTGGACACAGTAGAGAAACACCTCTCACTTAAGATGAATCTAGTGGAATAGTTGAATTTATTGCCCTACCTATATTACTACTTAACATTCTTTTATGGACAATTATCCATCCCTAAATTATTCTCTCTTATTCTTTTCTACCATTTATTTTTACTATATTCTGCATTATAAGACATCTTGTACCAATTGATTATGAGTATCTTCAAGGAAAATAAAATACACATGGAAGGAATTGCACAAAAATCTAAACTATCTTTATGTGCCTTTACTTCCCCTCCCACCACCACAATTTTCATCCCACTACATAATTTTTTTCCCCACTACATAATTTAAGTAGCTATAAATGTGAAAACAAGAAAGGACACATTTTGCTTAGTCTAATACAGCTTGTTTTGCATACAATCTTCAAGGTTATAATTTGAGAAGAAGACTGAATCCCTCAGAGTTCCTCTTCATAGAGAAGGCCTGACCTTTAGAGTATTTATTGATATCCTCTTTGACTGACCACTCAGATTAGCAACTGCAGTCTGATTGATCAAAGCCAGCCCTGGTTAGATTTCTGAATCCTCTCTCAATTTCCTAAGAACTTCTTACCTAAATAATCAGCACTTTGCAAACGTTAACAACTTCATCCTTGTCTATTTGTTCATAGGCGTACACACTCATAACAATTGTTAACCTTCAAGTCTTATCATACACTTTTCTACATTTCAGAAGAATTTCTCCAATATTTTCCATCCGAAGCCATTGTTCAAAGCCCACAGGTGGCTTGGCACTTACCACACAGTGGAATTCTAGAATCTTCAGCTTACTTCCTTCCCTTGAATGCACTCTTGACCCAGCCCTAAGCAGAAAGCACCTCAAGGCTGGAATTGTGTTCATCTTTGGCACAATTTCATCCATTGTGCTTGGCCCTAGATGTCTCTGTCCTTATATAAATATAAAATAATAACAAGACAATGACTGTTCTTTCCTCTGGAGGGAAGGGGATGTTTTCCACTATTTACTTTCACCTTCCTCTCTTTTCACTTACACATTTCAACTGAAACCTTTAATTTTAAAAATAGCTGCAAAGCATGCATGTACAAATGAAACTTAACTTTCTGCATATTGTTATAGTGCCTTAAAGAAAAAAATCTAATTGCTATTACACTCTGGCAGATCATCAGTGCTGCTCTGGATATTTAGGAAAAAATAATTATTAGAAAAATAAACACAGAAAAGAAAACATTGAAGAAAAATGAAGCTTGTTCTAACACAGTGCATGAGCACTCCATATATTCTCATAAGCCCTGAACATAAGTTGTTGCAAGTAGGATAAAAGTAAAATTACGAGGTGTAGTGCTCGTTTTGTTAACTATCAAGAAAAGAAAGCAGGTCCAAACTCAGGGAGGAAAATGTGAGCATTGTGAAATTCCATGTCTTCCTGCCTCTGGGAGATTTATTTATTGGAAATTATATTGCAAGGAAAAAGTCTATTTAAATTAAGTCCCTAGTTATTATGTCACATGTAGCTGCATTGTAGAATACAGCCCCAATTTTGCAGTTATGTAAACTAAGCTGTCAAGCACTTGTTATTTTAAAGCTGGAACCAGGCAGCTCCCCTGACAGCCCTGAGGTCCCAGCTCCCAGCCTGATTCATGGCCGGCGCTGAGACACAGGAAGTTCGTGTCTGCTATAATCTAAACACCGTGAAAATGGAACATAAGAAGCAGTTCAGAAAGGTAAAAATCGGCTAAACACCATAACCCAGACAAGAACCATACAACATGCTTGGAGAAAGGAGAAGTGAAAAATTGAGCCTGTGAACTACAGCATCAGCTTTTACACAATTAGGGATATCCAGGACCAGCTACAGAATTCGCAGGCCTCACTGCAGAATGAAAATGAAGGGCCCCTTGTTTGAAAATTATTAAGAATTTCAAGACAGAGTCAGCTGAGCATTAAACCAAGGGCCTTCTAAAGGTGGGACACTGGGTGACTGCACAGGTCACTCACCCGTGAAGCTGGCCCTAGGGGTACCTTGTAAACAACTGAATAGTTAAGAAGCAGCAAAATGTCATTGCTTCAGATAGAGGGAAACAGTGTCCCTCATCTGTATTTTTCTATAACAGCATCATACATTTAAACTGTAAATACATAATGATATGCATTCTACACATCTAAAAGTTGTTTTAATGTGTAGTTTTATAGCAAATGCTTACGATTGGTATAACTCTTTCCATATTTTGCTGCTCAGACACAGTAATCTGAATTGTACATCAATTCAACAGCAGTAAAATCTGGATTTATTGTTTAGCTGGGAATCAAAACACTGTTCATTGCTCCAGGAATAGCCACTGGGGAAACAGGAATATTTAAAATACACTGCTATAAATCTGTTTGATTGTTTGTTTCTTTGGGGGTAGGGAGTGTCACCATTCCTAACCTAAATAAAATAACCTATAATTTATTTCCTATAACAAAAAAAAAGGTGTGTTTAGCTGTCCATACTTCTCATTTGAGAGGAAATTACACTTTACTCTTATTATTAAGCTGTACAAACAAAGGAAAGGGACAAAACCTTGTCTTCAATCAAAAGCAAGCATTTACAAAAGTGAAGAGCAAGAGATTACAGAGACAGCAGATTTTGATCAGCAAGTCTGATCCCCAAAGCACCTTTCCTTTTATCAAAAAGGTGAGTATTTGGCAGGAGACTCTGAGCCACTGTTTCCAGGACCCTTTATTCAGCTCACCTCAGAGAGACGGGCGCCCCTCAGGAAACTGGCAGGAACAGTAACATTATCTGCAGTAATTTGCCCACACCAGAGGCCCTGTCAACAGGCAGTGGTAGACCATTCTGTTTAAACTGAAGTGATTAAATCTCTCTGCGCTCATAAAAGTAAAATAAAATAAAAATACAATTGCCTGCTGCTGGTCAGTAGAATTTCACTGAATGGAGGTAAATTTTAATTTCACGGTGCGAGTGTTAAATTATTGCCCTCTAAGCTGACTGCCAATGCTGCATGAAATCTCTCCACATTTCAATAATTCGCCTCTTGTTTGGGATGGGAAGAAATGTAGAAATAGCAATGTGTTATGATTTGGAAGGAGATTTTATGTGCAATTAGGGTCCCGAGAACCACAACAACATAACCACATTCAGGTTCCCTAATTGGACCAAGAGGAAACTATCATTTCTGAAATGACTTGAGGTCCTTAACCTTTGTCCAACTTCTTTAAATCACCTGGAATTATTTTGATAGTGTCTGCTTATTTTCAAGATTTCAATTTAATTTTAAAACTGTGCCTTTTATAGGTGTGTGTCTCCATTAATATGTGAAGATTGTTAATGATCAATCCTTATTACATTGTGAAACAATATTATATTATATTGAGAAAAATATTTCTGCCTAACCCTTCAATAAAAAGCTGAACATTTAGAAAAAAAGTCATTTTTTAAACTTTAATATGAGTCTTACAGTTTCTTCCTGATGAGCATTGAGACTCAAAATAGTCTAAATATATCTCATAATTTTTGTGTATCTCCGTCCAACTAGTGAAATAAAAATGTTAAATAACCTTAAATGAAGAACGTAGAAAACATTGCTTTAGTTTGTTTTAGTCAATATTTTATTTCTTGCAAAGCACTACAACTGCTGTGTTCAAAATCAATGATTCAATACATCCCTTGTAGTTCAATTGATTTGCTGCTCTTAGACATTCTGCATAGCTAGTAGTGTAAAATGGAATTAAAATAGAATGCTGTGCAGTGAGGTCTGAATAATCTATACATAGTTTATTCTACCCCCAAGGGTATCTGCAAAGACTACTCTGGGGGAGTGAGTCAGCCTGACATCCTCCATATGCTATTGACTTCTTGAATTCCAAATTCTTTAATCTCAATAAAAATAGCATTTTCAACCTGACTTATATTGGAGAGGTCCAGCTAAGCCAAAGCAGCAATAATTCCTTAGAGACAGAGGAATGCATATTAACTAAATAGAGCATGGTATATAAGGCAGATATATATAGATATAGATATATGGTTATATAGATATATATAGGTATATATATATATATATATATATATCAAGAATAAAATCTCAGATAACTAGAATTGAATTGAATTTATAGAATCTTTGTAATTGGAATAGAAGAAAGTATGCTAAGTACTAGAAGGGGGGGTAATAGGTGAAACCTGGTAAATCAGTTCAGAGTCAAATGTTCTCAGCTGTATGATGACTTTATTCAGCAGAGTTGCATATTTTCATACAAGGATTAATAACCTGTGTTTATTTCATATTTTCAAACTATATCTCGACAAAAACTTACATTTTTCATGTTTACTTTAATCATTTTTTTAATTTACTGTGGATTTTCTCTGAATTATCTTCACTGCCTTTGATTTCAGAAAATACAAGGATGAAAGCTTTGAAGGGTCATAATCCTAAATCTAATTTAGATACCTTAATTCTTTAGAACAAATGATCTTTATACTTCAGCTCCTCACAGTAAAATTGAACCTACAAAATATAAATGTAAACATACATATTTATGCACATGTATGTATGTGTTTATATCTATACATCTATATAGATAGGCATATATGCATGTGGATATATATATATATATATATTTTTTTAAATACAAATTCATACAATGTCCACTAAGGCAACAAACTTAAAAATCATAAACCTGGAAGAAACTCTGAGAAGTCTTTGGACCCGACTTCTGTTTGTAAATAGGTCACCCTCTTGAGTTGTTTCAAAAGAGATGGTAGACATGGGACAAATATTACTAATTGTCAAAGTAGGATGATGTACTTGGGTTTAATTGTTCTACTCTTCCTACAAATGTGCATGTTTTAAAATGTTTGCAATAAACTGTTAAATATAAGAAATGAGAGGATATGTTGTTACTATGGTTTTCTCTCTTTTTTGCTTTGTTATGTTTTGCTTTTGCTATTTTTCTTCATTCAAAATAAAAAATATCACCATTTTCATTGCACATGGATATCCTCTGGCATGTAATTTAATCACAAATTAGCAATTAAAGTTAGTGATGTGATTACTTAGACTAACATCATCAATTAATTCTGCAAAATATGTTATTATTATAACATTTGTGAAGTCACTATTTCAAATACATATTACTTAAGAAAAATTGTGTATTGCAGTTATTTAACTATATGTTATACAATCTAAGATGACATTAACTATAAGACATGCCATTACTTTATGTATCACTGAGAAAGAACTCTGCCAATTAAACCATGGGATGCTCTCTCATCACTTTATATTTTATTTTATTTGACTTTACTGGTATTTCATTTTATTAAAAATTATTTTAGAATTATTTAGACGACATCACATTTATCATATAACACTCAAGGATAAATAAAAATGAAAATATAAACAAAAAATTGGTAAAAGTATTTCTAAAAATAGTTTACCCCCTAGTCTGATTGGGAATTGTTGTCTGTGATTTTACTGTCTCAAACTCTATCCCACGAAGAGCACTGATGATGCAATATATCTTAGGATTTCTCCACTTTTGTCTCTAAGATTTTCTTCCAAGCTGCTGATATTCATTCTGATAGTTTGTGTACATGTATCTGCGAGTATGTTCTATATATATAGTATATTTTTCCCAGCTTTCTATGTTGAAAATAATCAAGCTTACAGGAAAGTTAAAAGAATTATGCAGTGAATACCTGTAAACCCTAATATTTTGCATATATTGAACAGTTGCTTTATCTTTCTCCATTTGGATTTTGATGGACTATTGGAAAATATGTTATAGACATCATTACATGTCACGCTTAAAAATTTTAGTTTGTATCTGCTATGATAACATTATCCAACATAACCATAATCTTGTTATTTTATCTAAGAAAATTTACATTAAATCATTAATACATGTAATCCATATTTAAGCTTCCCTGATTGTCCTCAAATGTCTTTTGTAGCTTTCTGTTCCCCTGATCCAAGGTCCAATCAAATTGGTTATTTTATCTGTTCTAATCTGGGATAGTTCCCTGTGTGTGTGCATGTGTGCATATGTGTGTGCGTGCATGTGTATGTGTGTGTGTGTGTGTGTGTGTGTGTGTCATTGACTTTGTTGGAAAGTCCAGGTCTGTCTTCTTACAGAATGTCTCACATTATGAATTTGTCTGAAGGTTTACTCATGAATATGTTTAGGTTAAACATTTTTGGTATAATGCTACATATGTGATGCTGTATATGTCTAATTGCATCACATCAGGAGGCGAAGAGTGTCAGTTTGTTCCACTGCTGGTATTCTTAAGCTCAATTACTTGGTTAATGAGATGGCTACTACATCCCTATTATAAAGATAATATTCCCCTTAAAAATTAACAACTACCTATTGAGAGATACTCTAAGACCTTGTCAATATTCCCCCAAACAACCTATTACATAATGGTTTTAGTATTCATTGTTATCCTCTGTCTAAATCAATTATTACATTAGAAGTTAGAAACCATATTGCAAGTTTTGATGCTGGTGCTTTCTTCAACTTATGAAAAAATATCAACAAAATATATAGTCAATAGTTAGCATTCACATCACTTCCAATAGTCTCTACATGGTACTTTCACAGGCAATGACAACTACCATATGAGTTTGTACAACAGAGGTGATAAGATGTCATCAACTGTAAGAAGCATTCTCACTGAAGGGATGGTACAATATGGGGGAAAAGAAAGCTCATCTTGGAATGAATGATATAGGGCAATTCTGATTTCAGCCAAGTAGTATTACATGGTTTTCTAAGTACTTTTAGAAACATCACAGAAGTTAGTATCACAAAAAATAAAAATAAAAAAGAGAGAGAGAGAGAGAGAGAGAGACAAATAAGTGAATGTGTGCATGAATGAAGGAATGTGTGCTCAAATAAGTGGGTCATGTAAAAAGTTTTTATTGTGGAAATTCAATCATAATAATGATTTGAAGATTTAATAGATGGTGTAGGAAAGGCTGTCCAGGAAGACAACACCTAAATAGGGATTAGCATACAGGAAGTTTTCTAGGAAGGGTTTTGGGGATTAACACCTGTGGAGGTAGAGAAGGCGCCACAGGAACCTGGGCTGAACTGGGTTGCATCACCGGCACAAATAGACCCCTTTGGTTGCTCTGAAGCTAGTATGGTTCTTCTGAATTGAAAGGAGGAAGATGAGATGTTAGATCCCTTATACTTGGTCAGTCATTGAATGCAGATCAATCTCTTGGAGGGGGCACGACCTTGGGGAAGGTGGCTTTCTTCTGCCTATGACAATTCTTAGAGAGGTCTGATAGCAAAGGAATTAGTGTTTTAGTTCTGAAGAGGATCTGGGTGGCATACCACCATATCCACTACAATATATTTGGATAATACAGGTATAAGCATTCATAGAGTAAGTAGATTTGAAGCATATAGATGTATAATAGGGACTTATATGTAATAGGCTGCTTATAGAACATTATTTGATTTTTGTCAATTTTGAATATATTATTTCAATAAATATAACAAATGAAACCATACCATTTAAAATCAAACTTTAAGTTTTTACCCAATAGCTCTGATACATATTATAAAATATTGATAATGTCATTTCTATTATGGATAAACTAACACACCAAATTGTCTAATATATGCATATGGTACATGTATATATTGCAGAAAAACCTTTACAGTATACTTGTTTGGCTATGTTAATTTCCTTCAAGTTTGGACTCCTGGTATCCAGCTTGTCTGTTTGTTTAATGGGTTAAATCAAATATCTCATGCAGGTTGGATTAATAGTTACTATGAGGTCTTATTAATAGCTACTATTAATAATATTTACGATGAAGTCTATATTTTCAAAACCAAGTTTTGTATAATTTTGGTGAATATTCACTGACTTTCATCAACTTTAAGAACATAAAAGTACAATTAAATTAAGCTACAGGTATAGACAGTTTCCAGTTTTATTTGGTTACTCTGGGTGCATTTATTTATTTAATAAACTTTTTCTCTAAATATGCTATAGCCAGATGCTGGGGAGTGAATATACAATAAGAACTAAGTTCAGAGAAATTGCAATTGACAATAAAGCAACAACAACAACAAAAAGTTAGATCAGCACTGTGGCAATAGGTGTAAGAACACAAAAGGAGGCATCAAAATCAACCTAGGCAGTGGTTGAGTGAAGATTTCCCTAGGTGTTAGTATCTTAATAAAGTCTTGAAAGAGAGTAGGAGTTAGTGATGCAAAGAAGTGGGGAGGAAAGCAGAAGAAATATCTTATGCAGATAATAGGCATTTATTAAGCATCAGAAACCATCCAAGTACTTTACATGTGTTATATTATTAATCATCAAAACAACCCTATTGATCATATCCTATAACTGCCCTTATTTTATAGATGAAGTTACTGAGAATTAGAGAAGGTAAAGGAATGAGCCCACAGGTACACACAAGTAAGAAACAGAGATAGGGTTTGACCTATGGGAAGGTAAAGAAGTATGAAACAATCTTTTAATTGCTTCAAGGCAACTGTTAACTTTTTAGGTCTGGTGGCACAAGCAAGAATGCGAAAAGATCAGAAAATGAAATTCAAGAGGCAATTTGAAGCCAAATCATAAAGAGTCTCTATATAGAGTTAATGAGTTTGAACTTCATCCTGAGAGGATTGATAAGATCAGATTTATATTCTAGGAAGACTACTGATATCACCGTGAAGAACATATTAGGTGGTCAGGCGGCTGTTGCAGAATTCTAAGCTGTAAATAAAACAGGTGGCAGAGGTAAGGAGAGAGGAGACAGATTTAAAAGTAATTAAGTTGTGAAATCCACAGCACTTGGTGTCCAGTTAGTAAAAATGAGCAAGTTAAAGGACAGAGCGTGCCTGACTCCCAGGTTTCTGGCTTGGGAAATTGGATGGATAGATGGATGCACTAGATAAGCCTAAACAGCAATAGAATTTGCAAGGAAAAGTATTTCTAAAATTTTAAAATATTATGGACTAAAAATAACAGTAGTTTGCCTAGAATGTCAATGTTACTATTTCTTAAGATCATGTGACATGATTTTAATTCGAGCCCAGGATTCCAGTTTCCATTGCTCCATCTTTTTTTCATGCTTTAATATTTACTTTACATATTCAATTTTTATTGAATATTTTATTCAATATTTATTGAATATTTACAATATTCAATAAATAAAAATATTTATTTTATTCATGCTTTCAATATTCAATATTTACAATATTTACCGCAGTCATTACTTTTTTTTGTTTTCTTCCATTTTCCCCCCTTTTTATTATGTTTCAAGAGTTGGAAAGACTTTTCTGACAAATCATCTCTCCTTGGGCATTAGTTATCTATTACAGTGAAATAAATTATCCAGAAATCAAAAGCTTACAAAAGAATTCTCATATAGTTTCTGTGAGTTGTGAATTTGGGAAGAGCTTAGCTACATAGCCTGGCTTTGCTTTTCTCATGAGGTTGCTATCAAAATGTTGGCCAGGGCGACATCAACAGGAGCTAGGTCTACTTCCGAGGTGGCTCACTCATGGCTTTTGGCAGGAGGCCTCAGTTCCTTGCATTGAAGCTCTCCATAGGGCTGGTTGACATGGTGTCCTTGTGATTTGACAGTTGTCTTTCTCCAGAGCAAGTGATCCAAGAGAATGAGTACAGAGGAAGTGCCAATGCCTTTTATAACCCAGTCTTGGAAGTAACACGCCATTGCTTCCACCTTACTACTCCTTAGAAGTAAATCACTACATACAATCCACACTCAAGGGGAAGGGAGATGATGAAGTTTAGTTAGTAATAATATACCAATATTGGCTCATGGATTGTAACAAATGTCACAACACTAATGAAAGATGCTAAATGTAGGGGGAATTGGGGATACAGGGGAGGGTTTATGTGGAAACTGTACTTTTGCTTAATTTTTTTTCTGTAAATCTAATACTACCTTAAAAAATAAAGTCTAATATATTTTTTTAAAAAAGTAAATAAGAGACACTGGTAAATTGGACAATTCAATTTTGTACAGTAATTGAATAAATGTCAAATATAAGGGAAAAAAGGAAGGATGAAGGGAGTGGGGAGTGGGGAAGGAAGGAAGGAAGGAAGGAAAGAATTATAGTTACCTTTTGAATTTTTTAAAAAAAATTTCCCATGGCTAATCTCTTTACCATTGATACCAGATTACAATGATTACATATCCATTTATATATTTGGTCCAAATATTATTTTATAAGACACAGCTATATGGTGAAGACCTCTGAGGTCTAAGAGATTCTAGTAGACCAGGGTCTCTGCCTTCATTACTCACTGCTTGAGTAGCTTTCTATCTCCCCTCACTTTGTAATAAAAGAGAATCATACAACTTGGTAGTTAACAAAGCTCTGGATTCAGGCTAAACAAGTTCAAACCTGATTCCATCACTAATTAACTGCGTGATGTCAGGTGATTTGTCTAGTCACATAGTGAGCATTTAGTGTTACCTGCTATAAGGGTTTTGCCTTTAAGCCTTCATATTAATTAGAGTGATTAAAAGATCCAGTTTAAATTTTCTGTTATTTTTCCTATGATATTTCTAACAGAGCTCTTTTCATTAATGTTTCCCATTTAGAAAACCTCTCTTTACTTCAAACTAAAATGTTCCATTTCATATCTCCAGGTTCTCAATAAAGGTAGCTTAGTTTTTAATCTCTACCTTCTTCATTGCATAACAGAAAACTGGAAATATCTATTTTTTCCTTAATTATGGTCAACATGGGAGGCAGACCCAGTACAGCAGGATCCTCATAAGCAGGAAATCCAATCCCAATAAACACTTCATCATGAAGCTACAGAGACAGCAGCCTCAGCAAAACCACCCCTCCCTAGACAGGCTGTGGTAAATTAGACAAATTATGATCATGTTTGTGGAAATATGACTTTTCAGAACACCAGTACCTGAAATCACATACATTACATGAAAAGTTTTCCTCCTTTGATGAAGTACTGAGCTCAAGCTCCTGACAAACTTGGCTTTGAGAAGCAACACATGTCCCCAGCATGAGGTCTTTCCATTTCAATTTTCCAGTTGAATCAAGCAACCCTGAATCCACAGATTTCAAAGATGGATATTATTAGATAAATGACATTTGTTGTACTCTTTCTGTATTCCACTGACACAGAAACTTAAGACTTTTTCTTTTCCATGAACAGCCTTGCTTTCATTACCTTATCTAATCTATTTTTGAGAGCACTTAAGTGATTGAATCAAAAAAGGAGAAAATAAATTTGTCTGGTGTCACTTAAGATTCTATGTCCGAAGTCAAGAACTTCTGGGGTTTTTTTTAGATAGAAGGTACTGAGAACCCAGGAGCTATTAATTGATAATGTCTCTATCACACATAAATCTACTTTGCTTCTATTAACTAGTTTCACTAATAACATAAAATGCAAAGGTCATTTATCCTTTCATCTAAAATACAACTGATTAGATTTCCATCTCCACAGGACATTTTTTTTTAATACTAGATATGCATCTTACTTTTCTGGAGCACTCAAAAGAGCCTAATAATTCTCTGCAAACTGAGTTGCCAAAGCTGCACCAGAATTTTGATGTTTCCATTAATAAAAGATATATGCCTGCAGGAGGTACAGGTTTGTGATCTCAGGATCCAGAGTTTAGGGGCAAAGGGAAAATGGTTCGTATCTGCACAATGATTAAATGTATGTTCAGAGAGAGAAACTCGAAAGTGTCTACACAGATCTAACAAGACCTATTTGGACCTGGGGCTTGCCCCCGCAGGGTGTTTTTGATAGCTTTATTCGTGTCAGACGCTGGGGCGCTATCCATTCTCACTTGTCAATATGCCATGGTAGCTTCAGAGCTGGAAATGAGGGAGATGATGGGCCACAGAGAGAGGAGCCTGAAGGTCAGGGAATCATTTCACCAAGCCTACACATAGCCTGATCAAAATGCAATGTCAAAAAGAAAAAGACAAATCAAATGTCAGGAAAAAAATATTACAATGATGACATCGAAGCCTAAAAAATAGAATCCGTAGCTAGTAAAGAACTGACACTGCTCAAAAGAAAAATAGAAATAAACATACCTTTAAATCAAATATTCACCCTATAATTCTGCCTACTGGACAGTGTAGGGGAGAGGGCACCTTGAAAACACAAACCTGAAAATGTATGAATAGAATCTGGGGATACTTTGTCTTCATGAAGATCTGTTGTGTTCTTGAGTCATTTTAAAAACAAACCTGTTAATTCATACAATCTAGTCTTTGTTTTAATCAATAAATTTTATTATGTCTTTCTATGCATTAGTCACTATGCTAGATATTATAAGAGAAAACAAGAACCAATTGAGAATTAAGTTTGTTCTATTTTTTTTTTGCAAATTGAAATGGTTTTATTTTT
Organism: Hipposideros armiger; assembly: GCF_001890085.2. Lineage (NCBI taxonomy): Eukaryota > Metazoa > Chordata > Mammalia > Chiroptera > Hipposideridae > Hipposideros > Hipposideros armiger. The sequence goes on along the minus strand of NW_017732809.1, from coordinate 116,414 downwards.
GTTCTCATAAAAACACACATTATAAATGTCTAGAAAAAAATAGGCTAAAAAATAAAATTATTGCCTAGAACCACTGTTGTCATTGTGAGATATATTATTCCAGCCTTTAAAATATTTATATGAAAACATTATATAGGTGTCTGTATATAAACATATATAACACGTTTATACGTGTATACTTGCAATTTATGTATAATATTTATATTGTTATATTATATTATATACATATACATATAATTAACTTTTCCTGTATATATTTTTTATTCTTGTTTTAATCAAATTGTTCTTTCTAGGTTCTGGAGTTGATTCTTCTTAGTGAAACTTTTTATTCCAACAGATTATTATCAAGAACTTCAATACAAGAGGAAACAGGTGGAGCTGTGCTGGTAAAAACAGAAGGGAGATCTGGAATCATGTGGACATACAAACTGTACCCAAATGCCAAAGACTGTATTATACATACTAACATTGCTGTGGGTTTCTAAAATGGGCTGAAATGTTAGTGTTTGTTTCCTCATTGAACACATGTACATTTAAGAGGTGTTTAAATAATCATTTTCCAAAGGAAAATGTATTTTAACCTTTAGCTGTGAATTTACAGCTCTGTTGCAATGAGTAGAGAACACTGCACTTCTGGTGAGGCCTGTCTGCGAAGTTGCTTTGTGATTTCTGAAAACAGCCGTTTTGTATGTTTCAAACAAAACATTGGAGAATGTATCCATTTTTTTGTATTACCAATTTCAGTAATTGCTTCATAAATATTTTAAAATAGTATGTTATCTTAATAAAGTAGGTTATCAGTATGTTTATTAAATTAATTTAATGAACTACATTAGTCAGATACCACATAACAGTGATATTTCAATCTTTGGTCACAGACCCCTGCTTGGATGTCAAATTGTACAGTGTCTATAATTTGAAAAAAGATATATTTATCATCAATTGTATTTGTTTTAATAATAATCCAATTTGTTTTGGAATTTTAAATAACACCGAAATATGTTTTTATATTTATCAAAAGCAAGCACTGATTTTAAAACTATGAGAATCACTACTTAATAATTATTATTGGCTACTTGATTGGTAAAGTATAAGACAAGAGTGTTATATCTTCTTACTGTGAGATTTTGTAGTTTCTCTTTATATTTATATACACGAGTTCTGACAATTAAGTTCGCAAACTTGTTGCAATGATGTTGCTAACCTTTTTTGATATCAGAGGGATTATTCATTATGAATTTGTACCAACTGGACCAGCGGTTCTCAACCTCCCTAATGCCACCACCCCTTAATACAGTTCCTCATGTGTAGTGACCCCCAACCACAAAATTATTTTCATTGCTACTCTATAACTGCAATTTTGCTACTGTTATGAATCATAATGTAAATATCTTTTTGTTTTCCGATGGTCTTAGGTGACCCCTGTGAAAGGGTCATTCGACCCCCAAAGGAGTCGCGACCCACAGGTTGAGAACCGCTGAACTAGACAAACAGTTAACCAAATTAACTATTTGGAAGAGCCGAAAAGGCTGAGTGAAAAGGTTAGATGAAGGGCCGGCCAAGTGGCTCAGTTGGTTAAAAGCTCGCTCAATCAAACAGTTTGATTCCTGGCCAGAGCTGAGCAGCCACTGAGCTGCCAACAGGTGGCAGGATGGCTCAGCTAAAAAAAAAAAAAAAAAAAAAGAAAAGTTAGACAAAAACTAGCTGAACTTCTCACAATTCATGGTTCTTACATCATGACAATACACCAGTTCACATGGCACTGTCTGTAAGGGATTTTTTAGCCAGCAAATAAATAACTGTATTGGAACACCCTCTCTACTCACCTGATCTGGCCCCCAATGACTTCTTTCTTTACCTGAAGATAAAGGAAATATTGAAAGAAAGACATTTTGATGACATTCAGGACATCAAGGGTAATACGACAATATCCCTGATGACCATCCCAGAAAAAGAGTTCCAAAACTGCTTTGAAGGGTGGACTAGGCGCTGGCGTCGTTGCATAGCTTTCCAAGTACTTCAATGGCGACCACAGTGATATTCAGCAATGAGGTATGTAGCAATGATGAGTTCGTGAATTTAATTGTCCAAACTCATATTTATTCTTTTAAATATTGCATAATATTTTAGGAACATAGCAGTACATGTCTGCTCATCTTCATTGCAAATCATATATATCTTAAGATAACATTCTTTTCTCCCACTTGATGTGTTCTTACTTTGAATTCTTCTTTGTCTGATGTTGATATTGCTTATCTGTTTTCTGTTAGTTTTCATTCACAAGGTATAGCATGGCCTATCCTATATTTTTAACATTACACATTCGATTTTCTTTGAAAAGGCATGTCTTAGAAGCAGAATACATCTGAACTTTTTTCTAGTAACATAAAAGTCCTTGTCTTTTAATAATGTATTTTACTTACATTTATTTTAATAATTGTGCTTTTAGTTCGGTCTTTTTATGTGTTTCTTTATTAATATATCTTGTTCACTTTTTTGTATTTTTTCATATTTATTCATTAGATCATTAAAAGTATTTATTAAGTACCTATGTGCCAAGCACTGTTATTCTTTTTTTTTTTCATTAGATGGACTTTATTATTTTTAGAGCAGTTTTATGTTCACAGAAAAATTAAGTGGAAAGTGCAAGAGTTCTCATGGGCCCCCTCCCCCCACCACACACACACTCTACCTCACATCAACATTTTACATGTGAGTGGTACATTTGTTACAATTAATGAATTAGTATCCAGTGTACTTTAGGGTTCACTGTTGGTGTATATTTTTGGGGGTTTTACCAATGTATAATGACATGTATCTACAATTATAGTATCATTCAGAATAGTTTCACTGCCTTAAAAACCCCATGTGTTCCACCTGTTTATCCCTCCCTCTCCCCAGCCCCAGCAACCACTGATCTTTTACTGTCTCCAGCACTGTGATTCTTGCCCAATCAATTTGTCCTTCTCCTCATGATAACTACAACAGAAATAGCCCACATTCATTAAAGGGTTCCCATAAGATAGGTACAATCCAAAGGTATTACGTACATATACACATTTAATATTTATGACAGGTAAGTTGGTACATTATTATGCCCAATTTAAAGAGGAGAAAACTGATCCACAAAAAACAATTCAGAGCCCACCCGGGGTGGGTGGTTCCTAAGGCTGGGGTCAGGAAATGGAGTCGGGAGGTCTGACTTCAGATCGCTCTGATTTGGAAGTTCTACTTTCTATTTTCATTTCAGTGGCTATTTCATCTTTAAACCTATTTGCACTTACATTTGGCAACATGAGAATGGAACAAGAATCTGTTTATTCTCTTGTAATTCCCATCCTTATGTTTTTTACTGTGGGTGTTGGGAGGGCCTAGGGCTAGTTCCTTCTATAGATTCTCAGCTCCATGCCCTGTCTTTTCACTGCATACCCGGCACACAGTAATTAATTGTGAATATTGTATAGATGAATAGCCATCAGATATGCCTACCTAGTTTTCTAAGCTATCCAACTTGTTCTTTATAGCTTCTGTTGAGTTGCTTAGTTCGTTGAATGTTTTTCATCTCCGATTACTCTGTCATATTTTCTGGTCACTCCATTTTGTTATAGTTAAAACTGCCATTAGATAATTCATTGTACATATAAGGTAACATTGAAAATGGCACCAAATAATTACTTGAAATGCAAAACCAAAAACTGCCTTTTGCAGTCAGCAGTCACACATCATCACAATTCATCTCAGTACACATATCCTAGGCCACAATTGCCTTACCTCACTGATACACCCAGGATAGCCATTGTACACACCAGAAGGATATTCTTGTTCTGTTGATTTTCTCCCAGTGCTTAAAAGGTACAGTATTAGCTCTTTTTCTCCTCCCACTCAATGACATGTCATTTTATCATTTTCTAATTGTTTCATATGGATTTTAGGAACTCTATATTAGCCAGAATATTTAATTAGACAAAGACCATGGCTCTTTTCTAACTGTAGGTTAAGTGTCCTGTTTGGATGGGTACAGAGAGACCAGGCAGGGAAATGCTCTCTTGGCTGGAGGAAGGGGAAAGAACTGAGTACACATTATGAAAGCAATTATTCCCCTTGCTGTAGAGTGTAAGAGAAAGAAGTAAGAAGGCCAAAGAATTACTAAAAAGGGATTTGCTGCTTCAGTGACCCTGTTAGATACCTGTTAAGACCTTTTGCTTCCGCTACCGTTTCTAACTAAATCTCAGGAAAAAAAAAAAAAGAAAAAAAAAGAGAGAGAGAGAAATCTAAAGCGATGGTGTGAATTATGTAAGAACTGAGCATTTTTTTCTTCAGTGTCACTGTAGCTGTTATTCCCTGGCAGCTTAATTGTAACTAATTAGAATCTAGTTAAATACAGAGACAGCATTAAAACCCTTTGCTTATTTTTTCTCCCTTGATGGTCCCAGTATATGCTTATATCGGTTCAGGGCAAGGGAAGTTTCAGTTCTACGATCACTTTTCAAGTTTAGTTTTATCTGTTTATTTTTTCTTCCAAATAATTTCCATAGATTTTGACATTATGCTGTGGACTTTGTGAACCACTCTCAAGACACACTGCTAGGTTAAACACTGAATCCACTCAAGGAAGGATAAAGCCATCTATTGCCCCAGTAGCTCTAATTGCAGGATAGCCAGAGGGTATCCATTTGGTCTATAATTAGGTCATTTCTCTCTCATCCCCTGCAAGTGTGTATAATTATAAATTAATTTAAAATCCCACTGTGAGGAAAGAAATTCGCTGTAATATAAAAGGAAAGACAAAAGCTGCAGGAAGTATGCCTTTAAAAACATTTTTTGGTGCTTTCTTCAAAACTGATCCTCAAAACTAGTTTTTTGTTCTCCTGTTCATTTTCCTAGCTAGAAGCTTCGTCATTGTATATTTAAATTTTGCATCAGTTTAAAGTTATACTGCAGGTTAAGGTTTTGATGCTTTCTACAGAATTTACACTAGCAGATCAAAATTATTCTTTGGGGAAAGAAACCCCATGGAGCAGCCAGGCTGTGAGTGATGTGATGCTTAAAGAGCTGGCTCTGTGGGCCATGACTGGATGGCTTGTTATGTTCCACATTTTTCATTCTTTCTAGGTGTCACACTTTGGTCTTTTTAACACTTGCCTTGCTGCTTTCACAATAAAAATGTGATGTTTTATACTAGGTGAGATAAAACCTTTGAAGAAGAAAACAACAACAACAACAACACCTGGCTCTCTATGTATACTGCAGTGTTTTGTTTTGTTTTTTCTTTTAATGTGTTTCGATGAGCTGCTGTTCTATTTTACCTACATCATCCAAAACTGTATTACCCTGCACGTTTTCAGGGAGGTGATACAGGTAAGAACATGCATGTCTGACAAAAGGATAACCTCAACCAAGTTTTTGAGGGAATGTTTTGACTTGCTAGAATTCCCGTTTGTGTCGGGGAATCAATCTCTTTTGTCAATTTAGGGAAAATATGCCAGGTGTTGCCTAAGGTAAGACAACACATATAAGACCCAAACTACATGTGTGACCTTTTTTGTTTCCTAAATACTGAAAAATGAGAACGAGCAAGGGTGAGAGTGAGAGAAAAAAATATGCTTCCATGAAAAGAGGTATTGTTTTCGAGTCATTTCTCTAATAATATTCTGATGAATTCATTATAACCCCTATGAAAGCCCTATAAAAATGTGGAAAACTTTTATTTTTTCAAAAAGTTAAATTGTTTTTTTGGTTTGCAAAGACCGTTACTTGCTTCTGACATTCCATTTAGAGGATAATAATAACATGTGACACTTAGAATATTCCAGTCGCTGTTCTAAGTTCTTTACATTCACCCTATGAAGTGGCACCCATTATTATTCCTGTATACAGATGAGGAAAGTGAGACACAAGAAATTAAGAAATATGATCAAGGTCTACCCAAGATGTCATTTGAACTCAGGCCTTTTGGTTTGAGAGTGCTGCTCTGACCACATGAAGTCATGCAGGGTGATAGGAATAGAGCACAGTCAACCAGATGTCACAGCCTATTGATTTGGGAACACTGCAGGGAAGGGAAAGCTTTGACTAATATTTTGTAAGAGCTCAGAAACTACTTTCTGGACTGGATTTGGCAGTATCTTCTTAAATCCAGTGATAGCATTTGATCAAATTTGCCATTCAAAAGGATACTCTATCCAGAGAACATCTAAAGGTATTTTACATGAGCAGGGTATTATTACATAGTTCAAAGCTGCAGAATCTACTTCTGATCAACAAATCTAGTTTTTAATTTGTGTTTATTTGGCAACCAAATAAAAGCAAAAATAGAGCGCTGTTGACATTATGCCTCATCATTGAAACCTTTCAACGATCATCAAGATATCCTGTCTTGAAAAGAAGTGGTAAAGAAAAGTTTTGTATACATAGAAGAGAAAAAGTCCACAAAACACCAAATTCTGAAAAGAAAAATTGCATAGCCTTAGATTTTCTACTTTAAAATGCCACAATTCCCACTTCTTGAGGGATAATTGTTTGAGATTTTAACGACATTTGAATTCAATTAATAACTACAAAGCTTATATTTTATGATAAGCAAATAAACCCACTCTATTTCCTTCAAATCACCAACAATCAGGAGTCAGCAAGCTTTTTCTGTAAAGGGCCAGATGATAAATATTTTAGGTTTTGTGGGTCACACAGTTTCTACCACACCTACTCTGTCATTGCTGCACAAAAACTAGCATAGATGGTCTGTTGATAAATGAGTGGAGCTATGTTCCAATAAAACTTTATTTATAAAAACAGACAGTGGACCACATCAAGGGCACAGGACATATTTTGTCAACTCTAGATTTACACCATAGAAAGATCATGTATACATTTTACTTGTCTTCTAGGAAATTAGTATACATTTATAAATCAAACTGTATTTTCAAATTAAAAATAAACTCTCAACAAGAACGTTTTATGAAAAACTCACAGATTTTACCCCATAGAGTAGCAGTTCTGTTATTTCCCTTGAATTCCTATGTAATCACCTTGGGTCATATTTCTTTATTTTCAAAAGATAACCATTCAGACCCAACCAAAGTTCTAGAAAATGAAGAGGTGCTAGTCTTCTACATAGCTGTGCATTCTGAGCCAACCCTGGATGCTTTGTTTGATTCCTTAAGTGTTTTCATCAGTGGCCCATTAGTCCACTGAACATCAAATGGCAAGACAAAATCACATGCAGTTTCATGTGTGGTAACCAGCAGTTCTGCATCCCTTTTCATCTGCCTGCTCCTTCCCTGATGAAAATATATCCAGTGTTAGTATCCAGCTAACCAAACTAAACAGGTTAATTTAAGCAAACACATTTTATTAAATTCTGTCCAGAGAGATAATAGAGAGGAATGAGGTGGTAAATTGTCTTGCTCCTTTGTTTCTAATCAGCTTCAGATTTGGGATACCCACTTTTTATATCCTCCATGAAAGGTTAAGAATTTAATGACTTCTTAATGAATGAGTGGCTCAGAGATTTTTGAACAAATTTATTGGACACATCTCAGCTTTATGTCTAAGATAAATCTTACTTCAAGTAAAATTCTTCCAGACAACTGGAAAAATTCACAAATGGCTATTGAAAAAATATATAATCACAATGAAATATTCTTTTTAGAATCATTGACTAAAGGGCTTCAGTTCTACCTAGATGCATTACTAAAATAATCATTTCTGAGTTCATAGTATTCCAGGTACATAAGTGTCCAATAAATATGAACAAATTGGTTCTAAAAATATTTGATTGACCTTAAAATCATGGATTTTTTTCTTCTTTTCTCCCATGCAGATAGAATGCCATTTTCCTATGGACACCTCAGAAAGTGTCTATTTGTCTCAAATCATATCACAGAATTCTTGAAAAAAATCACTAAATTTTGTTAACTAGATATAATTAATACTCAGGGCACTAAAAATAATTTTAAAATAAAAATAAATTATGATAATTCCAAAATGGGTAGGAATTATGACAACATATCTTTTGTGATTTTTCTCCTGGTTCTATTGAACCCCTAAGTGCCTTCAGATTTGGGGCAGCCCTCTCGAGGATTTCTGTAAAGGCTTAGCTGTTAACACTAAGATCTGCACTTCACTCCTCCTTGTTTCTTTGCCCAGGTAAGTCAAAGTCACAGTAGCTCAAGAAAACCCAATAGGCTTGGAAAATCAGCAAATATAACAAGGTGCTCCTTATCTTGTTGGTAAGGTAACAGAAATCTGGTGGGAAGTCATAAGAATTCATTAATCAAGCCACGCAGCAGAGCCAGTACGAACCAGGGAGAGTGGATTTAGAGCAAAAGGTTAATTACTCCTAGACTTGGCTCAGTCTCCTGCTAGATTTACTGCAAATTAATTTTCTCTTCTTCATTTTTGCCTATGCAGCCAGTGAACTAGGGACTATGGCTTTCTTTCCGCTTTTCCTCCTGTAACCATCACCACTTCCTGCTCCATCAGCAAACTGACTTCTTGACTATCTTTTTCCTGAAGGCCTTTTGCAAAAGGACTCATAGAAACAGGCTGCAGTCATTTAGAAACAACAAAATGGGGCCAAAGTAATGAATAAAAGGGTTTTTTTTGCTACTTGCTTCCTCTGCCTCCCTCACAAGAAAAGACAATTATATTTAACGATATTTTTATCCAGATCTTGAACAGTTCATGAAGACAAGGCATATTTCTAGAAATAGTGCTGGTCAGGATAGTAAATGCCTGTGAATAACCACACAGAAGGTATGGACAGCATTGAATGGGTAAAGGAAAAAAGGAGAAAAATGTAAATGCTATTATTTACATTTTACAAAGACTTATAAAAGTATTTTTTAACCGAAGAGTGATTCCCTTAAATATGTAAAAAAATAATGCAGGCTTGTGTTTATATGCACCATCTAGTATTTCTAGAGAGTTGCTATTTATGAAAATAACAATAACTGTGATACAAGACTGTCATGCCAGAATCACAGCAAGGCTAGTCTAGTAGCACCAACTCACAGTTTTCTATAAAGTAAAGGGAAGCTTATTGACAGGTTTGTTTCAACAAGTATATTTCTGTGGTATGTCTTAGGTGTTTTCTGTGTTCCTAGACAACATAAAACTCTACCGTTAGCCTAATTGTGAACTGAATTAAATGAGTGCTCAGATATATGAGCTTTTTCAATGGAAATAACATGGTTTTGAATCCAAGCTGTATTAAATTTACTTCCTAGAGCCTAAGTCTGTGGGCTAATACGTAACAGTCATGAATTTGGGATTAGAAGCAATCAGAAAGTGGATCAACAAATTAATTAAAATAAAGCTACAAAAATACAGAGAGGAAAACAGTAGTATGTTCTTAAATTCCTAAGTATTAAATACTGCCTATAGAAACAAGCTCTACAAAGTGCCCTTGGTGGCCCCTTTATAATGATGATAAAACCATTCTGACAGGATGGCACTCTGCAGATCATCAGTTCTTGCCATCTATTTCATGAGAACAGGCAGCTGAAGACTTGTTACTCTGCCTAAAAATTAAAGCCCAGTGGGGTTGAGGGGACATTATCATGGGTTTGCCACAGGCCACTTATTTGGGCTTATTTAGTACACATCAGCTTTCTCAGCTGACTAAGCCAAACTTCCTGAATTAAATTTTTGTTTGTCTGTTTTATTGCCATGGATGTCCTACTCAACACTTCTCTCTCCTGGGATCTTTACTCTTCATTTTAGAAGGACATGGATGTCTCAGGAGAGTTAACTACAGAAATTTTGCAGGTTTTCTTGGGGGAATGAGTAATATATAAAATATATTTTTAAAACAGCAACCATATGATTCATCACCTATTCCGTTCTTGCAGCAACCTAAATAAACCATTTCAGAAAAAGCAAACTTGAATACTGTGACTTTTATGAAATAATAATAACATGATACCATCAAAATATCTGCACATACTACCATAAAGTCTTCAGGTTGAGATGATTCTACATGTTTAACCTCTAGTAACAGAATATTTTCAGATGCTATACAAATTACCTAGATGTATCAACTCAGCATAATCTAATAAGATTTGTAATGATGGTATTTTGGAGGCAAATAAATGGAGACACAAATAGCTGTAATACCACCTTCATCAAAACAAATTTAGAAAGGCAAATAGCCAACAAAACTTGTGTTTAGTATTCAGAAGCCACTCAGCTCTGGCTCAGCTCATGGAAGACAAGTTGGTATGTGAGGAGGGGAGATATAGGAAGATATGAAGGGGCTAATTAGTGCTTCCTAATAAAGACAAGAGACTCAAGAGAAAACCAGGTATTATGGGAAGGCTGGGAGGACTTCTAAGAGGCTGGAATAACCCGTGGTCAAATTACATCTGCTCTGAGAAAAATATTCAGGGACTTGGCTCCAGGACTGAGTGGATCCAAAATGTTCAGATCATTCATGTTAGAAGCTAAGGAGATCTACAGAACATTAGGAACTCAATGAATGCTTGGTTCCACTGAAAGATGATAATAATCGTAAAATAGTAACAGCAGTAAAAGGCCAAAGCTAAAAACTAAGATCAAATCATCAGATAAGTTTCAGTTACTTAAATACAATTTACCCCAATGTCTTTACTTCTAATGAATCTTAACATCAGACATTCAGCTAAATGTCATATCTAAGGTCATTTGAAAACCTTTACATGGTAGTTATAAAAGATTTCTATAGAACATATTTAAATAAATTTGTCTTTTTTAATTATCTATCTAAAGGAGAAAACATGTCATTTATTGGATGTAGCTGGACACTTACTAGTAGTTGTGATGCACAAGCAAAACAGTTGGTTCTGCTTGTCTCATAAATTAAGTAGCATAGAAAAAACAGGGAGATTCATAAACGCTTTTTCCTCATAGACAGAAATAACTTGGCCACTAAAGTCAGGCATGCCTTGCCTTGAATCCCTCCCCATTATTTACAAGTAATGGCATCGTGGGCAACTCATTTAACTTCTTGAGATACAATTTCCTCATTTAAAAAGCAGATGCAGTGATATTTAACATGCAGCATTTTTGTGAAGAATAAATAGGATAACGTAGAGCACAATGCCTAAGTAACGGTAGATAGCCAAGAAAGTCCCACCAACTTTTCAGATAAGGGGATGGATGTTAAAAAATTGGGGAAGAATGTTATATGTCAAAAAAGACTTCTCCTATGATTTTACTCAAAATGTATCACAGGAGGCCAACAGGATAAATTCTTAGAAATGAAGTACAAGCTTCTGCAAGCTTAAACAAAGGATCTTTTAAATAAAAAAGAAAATTAAGCTTTGGAATACTACAGGTTTATGGTACCATCTTTTCATGATTATTAATAAGAACCAACTAAAATTAGAAGGAGAAATGCTATATGTGTATGGGCTTATTCTTCCAGAAAATAGAGATGCAAATATTTAGTTATTTTTTTGTTTTAAATGAAAATGTTTTGCTACCTCAGTAGTTAGTATGTTAATGAGATTCTCTGTAGTTTTTAATCAGTACAACTAAAACTTTATTATTCTTGATTACTTTACTCCCTTTTGTCGTATTCTTATTCTACCACTGCCACTACTGAAATTAATTTAAATAACTTGTAGAAAATGTAAATGATAATATACATGGAGACACTCTAAAATGGAGCCAGAGCTGCCATGCCAGAGGAAACTGCCTTGTATCTTATACCGCAAACCTTGGGAGGTTAAAAACAGGGCAAAATAATCATTGGACTGGGCCCAGGGCAACACTGTGTCCCAAAGAACTGTTTTCAAAAATAACAAGAAAGCAGTTATTATAACTACTGGACTGAAATTTTAAAACATTGCTTTGCATTAACATCACTATGTTATGGTATCTGCACTAATAAAAATGCCTTTTATTGGTGTAATTGTTCCCTTTCTCTTTCTCATAAATACCCATTGGCTTTGACCCCTAATTGAAATATTATTTGGGCTTCTGCCTGAATCAATGATTCCTGAATAGCTATTCTCATTGATCTCAAATACACATTTGTTCACTCTATGAATGGCCTTTTTATTTTTAAGTTAACCATGGGACAAAACCTGAATATAATGTCTTAATAATTTCTTAGAAAAAATTTAACAGCCAAATATATTCAAAATTTGTATCTGATATGTTGATCTACATATTTTTAAATAGATCTTCCCTTTATAGTTCTAATCCTCCCCATTCCCCAGACACAGCTGTCCTAGCCTGTAAGTGGAATGAGAAGCCATCTCCTCTCTCACGTCATGAGAAAACATTCCACTTGGGAAGATTGCCTTGACTAAAACTCTCCCCAAATGTTAAACTTTTGGACTGCATATCCAAGGCAATTATGAAAGTACTAACGTTAACTGAAAGGTATTACACATTAAACCATCATAGGCCCTTTCTTGCCAAAGTGATGGACCTGAGGGAATGAATATGGGAAGGAAGGAAAGATCACCAAGTATGTTGGAGGAATCCTTGCTCGTGAGCACATGGAGTTCCTGAAGGGAAGAGAGAAGTGGTGTGCACTGTGGCTAAAGGGACCTGAAGAAAACACAGCCTATTTCACAGCCTTGGGCCAAAGCTGATCTCACTGATGTCCTTCCTTCCTGCAGCCCACCGTACACCCTTTAATTTATACACCTGCCTCTTCTCTGGCGAGTGGGTGGATGTGAGTGCTGTCTGTTCCTGCTTCCCTTTACCAACACTAATCTCATAGCTTGATTCTAAGGCAAATAATTTGTCTAGAACTATATATCCTAACAGTTACTGTGGTGTTCACATCACTGAAAAATAGAACCATTTAGCTGTAAGAAATGTATAACCGAGTTTGTGTTCAACCTCTAGTCAATAAGAGCTCACTGACAATTCCAAGTAGTAGTGTCGACCTTCTTCTTACAGAGCTCTTAGTGAGGAGCTTTAAAAGCTTCTCTTTTCAGTGTTTCACTAACTTACTACCAGGAAAATATTCTTATGAAAAAAAAATCCTTCTGGTAATATTTTAACCAATTTCCCTTTGTCTGGAGGTCAAGTGAAACCAGGTGAATTGCTTGAGAGACTGGAAACTTCACAGGCTTTAGAGTGTTGGCAGCCTTGGGAAGATCCTTAGAGATCATTTAGTTCATTGGCCTTATTTTGCAGCTGGGGATTAAAAGGAAGGGAGGTGTAATGACTTGAGCACATTTACAGTCAGTTAATTACAGACCCCCATGAGCTTTAATCATATGCAATATAAATAATTCTAAGTCATTAATTTCTGGAATTACAAGGCTTGCCTAGTAAAACAGAGAAACTCAAACAATATAAGCAGGTTTAATTAGGAGTCAGACCCCTTGGGTTCTAATCCTGGCTCTGCCACTTACTGTCGTGACTTTGGGCAAGTTGCTTCACCTGCCCTTCAGTTTCCTCATCTGTAAGATTATGTCAATGATAGCAGCAACCTTGTAGTGTTTTGATGAGGATTAAATGAGCTCACACACAACAGCAATAGCTAATGTGTTTTTATGTGGCCAAAGCTATTCTAAGTGCTCTATGAGTATTAACTTCATTTCCACAGAAAACCCTTGAGGTAGACACTATTGTTCTCATTTGACAGATGACAAAACTGAGGAACTTATAAAAGCGCCAGGCATGTAGTGGATGATCAATAAACTTTAGTTACTGGTATCATCACAATTATCATTATCATTATTGATTGGTGATTTACATGCAGATTAGCCTTCAAAAGTTTTTTTTTTTTTTCCTCTCAAATTGGTTTGTTTCGGTGCTTCCAACTTAGGGCAGTTGCCAAGCTGAGAAAATAGAAACATTACAAAAGAAAACAACAACAACAAAGAAATCACCTGAAAAAAAAAATCTGTGCTCATCTTCTAGGCAATAAGAGCCCAACAAAAACCACAAACAGTATTCCAAAGCCAAATGAAAGTAACATGACATTATTGATTCTTTGGAATTATTTCCAGGTTGTTCCCTTTGATTGTGTGGATAACAAAGAACACAAGAAAAAAAACTTTTTTCCCACTTGCTAATGAAAATTACAAACATCTCTATATGTGACAATAGTGTTAAGATTCATGAAACATATGAAATTCACATATATTTCTTTTTTCCTGAAATGCTCTTATGATTCTTGACAGCTCATTAAGGATTGCTACAAGCCCAAGCTGGGCTTACGCATGCTGGTAACCAGCTGCTTTCACCTTTCAGAATGTAGCTGCCACAGGCGTGGACTGGCCAGTTGGAAGGAGGGTGGATCAGAAAGACAGGGTGTTTAGTAAGACTTCCTAGCCTCCCATGCTGGCTTTTATTTTGACATATGGGGCTGTAACCTGAAGTGCACAAGGATTAGAGATGTCATTTTATGTCAGCTGTAAGACAGGATACAACAAAAACTGAGAGCATATATACCATCATTTGTCTGTTGTGACACTTCCAGAAGGGAAGATGCCATGGTCAAATCAAACAGCCGCCTGTGCAAATAGGGTTTTTCTTTGCCCACTCAAGCTGTCAGCAGTACTTACAGGGGAATTTCACAAGCTGCAAAATTTAACTTCTTGCAAGAGAATGATTCTGTTTCCCCACAAATGTGTAAACACTGCTGTAAATAGGTGGGTGTAACTTAGAAACTATTGGAATCCCATAAAAAGAAAGTGACTAGCTCACACCAAAATGGTTATACCTACCTAGCATGTAATGGGATAATCTAGAACAAAGCAACTAAATTTAATTTTTCAAAGAATGACCAATTTCACACAATTTGCTCATGTGAAGAATAAATGATAAAAATGTATTGAGTGATCAGCAAGGTATTCAAAAGAGGATTCTCCCAGAACACGTAAATTGCATAGTAATAGATTGCTTACATTTATTTACTAACACCTACTATATGCCAGAGAAATTTCTCTGTACTTGATATATGTTGTTTCATTCAGTCCTTTAAAAAAATAATTTTAGGCTCAGAAAGCTAAAGTGTGCTACCTACAATCACGTAACAAGAAAGTGGCACAGCCATAACTCAAACTTTCCTTCATTGATCCTAAAAGTCACATTCACCCCTTATGCTGGTTTATTCTCTCAATATGGGGCACACATTCCCAGAAATATCAGTTTGTGAGTTTGTGATTTTTAATAAGAAATATCTTTTGTGTTGTTGTTGTCCCCATTTCTGGCACAAAGCTCCTAAAACCCTTGGAATTTCCTAAGTGAGGAGAGTAGTAAAGTTGTCTTTTATGTTAATGAGGCGACCTTTGTAAGGCACCTAAGGATGGGGACTAATGCTAGGAGACACAACCATGTTATTAGAGGGTTGGGACTTTCAGTCCCACCTCTACTCCTATCTCCTAGAAGAGAAGAAAGGCTGGAGAGAGAGTTCAATTGCTAATGAGCAATGATTTAATCAATTATGCCTACTGGTATCTAATGAAGCCTCCATAAAAACACAAAAAGACTGGACTCAAAGAGCTTCCTGGTTGGTGAACACATGCAAATATGAGAAGAGCCATGCACCTAGAGAGGGCATGGAAGCTCCCTGCCCTTTCTCATACCTAGCCCTATGCATCTCTTCCATCTGACTTCCTGAGTTATATTCTTTTATAATAAACATTTAATCTAGTAAGTAAAATGTTTCTCTGAGTTCTGTGAGACACTATAGCAAATCAGTGGAACCCAAGGAGGAGACTGTGGGAACCTCTGGTTTGTTTGGTCAGAAGCATAGGTAACACCATGGACTTGAGATTGGTGTATAAAATGGAAAATGGTCTTGTGGGAATGTGCCATAACCTATGGAATCTGATGCTATCTCTAGATAGATAATATCAGAATTGAGTTGAATTGTAGGACAACCAGCTGGTCTCACAGAGAATGGCTTGCTGGTGTGAGAAACCAGCCCTCCCCCCATCCATGTAATTGGGTACGGAACCATTTTACTGTTGGTAGGCAAGGGTATATGCTTAACATAGTATAAATATGGTGCAACTTACCAACATTTTACTGTAGCAATGGAGAAACAGCATTTTAAGTGCTTGACATTTTGAAATATTCTGTCAAAAGAATTTCTGCAAAATTCCTGCTCCTTAGTTCCAGTCAATACAAGTGTTTGTTTGTTCCCTTATGAAAGCTAGGAAAGCAAAAACAGTTTATATGTTGTAGGTGATTTGAAAAGTTGATTTCTGACTTACATAGCTAATGCCAGAGTGCACATGTTGACACTTCTGATTTCTTAGAAACTGAGTGAAAGATCATAATTGGAAACTAAAATAAGTGTAATGCCTTTTTTTTTTAATTTCAGAAAACAACATTGGATTCCACAAACCAGGTAAACTTCACAATTGACCAACAAAATATATATTGACTATGTTTAGCTTCACTTCTCACCACAGGATGATCCTTGATAAGTCAAAACTGCTGAAAATCCTAAGGTTTGTGATTTTTGTGTCACTCTTCGGTTGAGGCCTTTAAAGTAAGATAATTTTTAAAACAGTTTCAAATGAGAACAGAATTGGCAGATAAAAATCACAAATTTTGGATAGTACTGATATCTATAAAGGTCAGACCAGCTGAATCAGCCCAAGTGAGATAGATGGTATGATTGCTGAGAAACCATGGTACACCTGCAGTGAAGAAGATGATGTCATTGCCCTGTGCATGATGAGAGTCAGGACAGCAAGAAACAAGGTAAACAAGGTACACTTCCAAGCTTATGATATGAGTTATCATAAGTTATATTATTATAATATATATCATGAGTTATATTATTGTACGGATGAAAATGAGTAGAAATCTTGATATTGGTTGTACAAAAAAGAAAAAAATAAATTAACCTGAGGGATAACTCTATGAAACTGTCATTCTTACAGTACATTTAAAACAAATCATGGACATTTTAAAGGATAATCAACATATTATTTACAGCTATACAAAAGGGATGTCTCAGCTAAATTAATTTTTTAAAAGCAAAAAACAAACTAAAATTTTTTAAGTGCTGAGATTTCTTTGATGACCAACTTCAGAATCAACTTGAAAGAAGATGCTTATGGAATAAGAGAAATTAGATGAAGTCCTATTCTTTAGATATAAAAAAATTTTTCTTTTTGATGAAACAGGACAACATAGCTAAAAAAACCAAAATTACTTTCTTCACACATATTGCTAAATACTAAACTTTCAAGTGCCCTAACAACAGAAGTGAATTGGTTGAGAGACTTTAGGTTCTTAGGAAATTAATTCATATTATATTTTGGATTTTTCACTAAATTTAAAATAATTTTATTTATGAAGATATGTTTATTAAAAACATTTAGTTTTTCTTTTATTTTAACAAGAAACATACTATGTGAGTTATTTGTCAATCTAGTACTATTTAGTTTAAAAATGAACAGATGTCTGCATGGATGAGGAAAAATCTACAAGTGATTAAAACTACATGACTCATTACTTACATGAAGGCCATTTGAAAACCCTGTCTTTGCCAGTAACTACTGCATCACTCACCAAAAACACCTCTTTCAAATAGTTCCATTGATGATATTGTACAGTTCATTTATTCAAGTGATAAAAATGTTAAATGTTCTTAAAACAATAAAAAACACTGGTTTGACTATTTGTTCTTTAGAAAATCTGATTCCCTGAGACCCCGCCCCACCCAACTTGTGGGCCCACCCAATCTGCCCTCAGAGTGTCCCATACTTCTTGCTAAGCAGCTCAAAGCCTGGCTTTAGTGGCAGCCAACCCTGGTTTGCAGCTTAGTCTCTCCTAGGCACCTCCAAGACCAGCAGAAGTGGCAACCATCTGCAGGTTACTTTGTAGCTCATACCAAGTTGTCCTGGACAGGGAAGAGGCAGCCGCTAAACTTGGCGTGCATCAGAACCTCTCCCAAGAGGCTCAGAACAAACATATTTGGTGGTCAGCTTCAGACCACGCTAGAGCACCGTCCAACCACCTCCACAAATGGCATACCCAAAGGGCAGATTCAGCAGGCACCAGAGCGCCACTAAAACCAAATCCAGTTTCATAGGGTCAGCCCCTGCACAACAACTTCTCCACTGTAGTCACAACTAGTTCTCACAACCAATCAGCCTGAGGGTCAATCCCTCCCATTGAGGAGCAAACAGCAACCAAAGCTTAATTACAACTGGAGAGCACATACAATCCACACCTGGAGCCCCCAGCTCAGGTGATCAAGGAGACTGTACCACTAGGCCCCAAAGCACATCTACTACATGAGCCACTCTACTAAGACCAGGAGACATAGCAGCTCTACCTAATACATAGAAACAAACATAGGGAGGCAGCCAAAATGGGGAGACAAAGAAACATGTCCCAAATAAAAGAACAGAACAAAGCTCCAGGAAAAAAACAGAACAAAATGTAGACAAGCTATACCAGATGCAGAATTCAAAACCCTGGTTATAAGGATGCCGAATGATCTCAGGGAGAGCTTCAACAAAGAGATAGAAAACATAAAAATGGACATGGAAAACTTAACAAAGAACAAGTCAGAAATGAAGAATAGAATAACTAAAATGAAGAATTACATTAGAGGGAATTAACATTAGATTAGATGAATCAAATAATATAACTGGCAATGTGGATAATAAAGTAGCAGAAAACACCCAATCAGAATACACACACACACAAAAAAATTTTTTAAATGATGACAGTTTCAGGGGCCTCTGGGACAACATCAAATGTACCAAACATTTGCATCAGAGGATTACCAGAAGAGAGAAAGCAAGGGACTGAAAACCTTTTTGAGGACATAATGACTGAAACTTTCCTAACTTGATGAAGAAAATAGACATACAAGCCCAGGAAACACAGAGAGTCCTAAACATGATGAACCCAAAGAGGTCAACACCAAGACACATCATAATTAAAATGCCAAAGCTTAAAGACAAAGAGAATCTTAAAAGCAGCAAGAGAAAAACAGTTACCTACACAGGAGCCCTCATGACTATCAGCTGATTTCTCAACAGCAACTTTGCAGACCAGAAGGGATTGGCATGAAATATTCAAAGTGATAGAAAGCAAGGACCTCCAAGTAAGATTACTGAATAAGGCTATCATTTAAAATCGAAGGACTGATAATGATCTTTTCAGACAAGACAAAGCTAAAGGCATTCCTCACCACCAAGCCAATATTATAAGAAATGTTAAAGGGACTTCTTTAATAAGAAAAAGGGGGGAGAACATAAATCTAAATAATAAAATGGTAATAACTACACATCTATTAACAATTACTTTCAACATAAATGGATTAAATGCTCTAATCAAAAGACAGGGTGGCTGAATGGATAAGAAAACAAGACCCTTACTTATGCTTGTTTTTACTTCAGATCAAGAAACACACAGACAAGGGCCAGCTGAGTGGCTCAGTTGATTAAGAGTTGGCTTGGGAACGCAACTTCTGAGCAGCAGGGCTGCTGGCTCTGTTCCCACATGGGTCAGTGATACTGCACCCTCTACAGGTAAGATGGTGAACAACAGCTCGACCTGGAGCTGGGCTGCTGTGAGTAGCCAGAGATGGCGTAGGCTGCAGTAAGGCTGCAGTGGGCTGCCATAAGCTACCATGAGTGGCTGGCAGCTGAGGGAGCTGCTGTGAGCGGCCGTCCAATGGCCGGAGACTGACTACCTCAGCTGGGAAGAGCTCATTGATCATAATATCAACTTGGGCTAGTAAAGCAACATCCTCCACAACTAGACTGAAGAACAAAAGGACAGCAACTTGTCTGTTCTCCTTCCCCAATTCCCCAATTCTGTTCCCCTCCCCCAATTCCCCAATAAAATCTTAAATGAAAAAAAGAAACACACGGACTGAAAGTGAGGGCATGGAAAAAGCTATTTCGTGAAAATGGAAACAAAAAAGCTGAAATAGTGATAGTTATACTAGACAAAATAGACATTAAAATAAAGGCTGTAACAAGAGACAAGAAGGACCCAGTAATTCCACATCTGGGTATTTATCCAAAGAAACCCAAAACACTACTTCAAAGGGACACATGCATCCATATATTTATTACAGCATTATTTACAATAGCCATGATATGGAAGCAACCTAAGTGTCCATCAATAGATGTATGAATAAAGAAGAGGTGGTACACATATACAATGAAATATTACCCATTAAAAATTGAAATCTTGACATCTGCAACAATATGGATGGATCTAGAGGTTATTATATAAAGTAAAAAAAAAACAAAAAAAAAACCTCAGAGAGAGAAAGACAAATACTGTATGATTTCATTTATATGTGGAATCTAAAATACAAAATAAACAAACCAAACAGAAACAAACTCATAGATCCAAAGAACATTTTGATGGCTGCCAGCTGAGAGGGTGGCTGTGGGAATAGATGAAGTTGAAGGAAGGGAGTAATAGGTACCAATCGGTGTTACAAAATAGTAACACCATAGGGATGTAAAATATAGCATAGGTAATATAGTGAATAATATTTTAATAACTACATATGGTGTCAGATGGGTAGTAGGTTTATCAAGGCAATCACTTTGTAAGTTATTAAGTGTCTAATCACTATGTTGTACACCTAAAACTAATATAACATTGTATGCCAACTGTAATTGAAAAATAAAAATATTATTACAAAATGAATTGCTTTGACTTTGAAGCAAACGTTTATCAGTTTCAAAACTACAATTGTTGGTCCGGCTGAGTGGCACATTGGTTAGAAGTTTACTTGGGATGCCAGCTCTGAGCAGCAGGGCCCCGGTTCAGAGCCCATATGAGGGCCAGTGATGCTGCGCCCTCTACAACTAAGATGGCAAACAACAGCTTGACCTTGAGCTGGGCTGCTATGTGTTGCCCGCCACAACATACGTAGGCTGCAGTGGGGCTGACCGGCAGTGGGTATGAGCTTTCATGAGCCACGGTGAGCAGCTGTCCATTGGCTGGCGAGTGACTGTCTCACCCAGGAAGAGTGCAGTCATAATACCCATGTGGGCCAGTGAAGCGACATCCTCCACAACTAGACTGAAGAACAAAAGGACAGCAACTTGTCTGTTCCCCTTCCCCGATTCACCAACGCTGTTCCCCTCCCCCAATTCCCCAACAAAATATTAATTAAAAAAACCACTACAATTGTTAAAATGAACTAAATTAATTCTTTTGTCTACTCAGTATTATTAAAATTGAACTCAAAGGGGTAATACATAAATTGAATAATGTAAAAATGACTAAATTTATTTATATCAAAAAGTGTCCTTCAAATTTTTCTTATAGTTTTGGAATCAATTTACATAATGCTGTCAATTACAATTAAAATTTTTATATTGGTTCATGTTGAAAAAATATGTGAAGGCATATTATTGATTTATATTACAAAAAAGTTTTCATTTCAACATAAATTTGCATACATGTGTAGCTCATAGATCACAAATAAACTTTTTCTTTTCTCAGAGCTTCTAAGTTAGTTTATTCCTATGCAGTCAAGGAGTTTATAGTTAATTAAAATTGGAGTTTATATTTCAAAAAATCTCTCTACCATGACTTTGTACCAATTTTGGTTCCGTGACTCGACCAATGAGAATAACATCATTAAATTCATTGTCTTCTATTTTTTTCAAAAAAAGAAGATAGATTGCCCTAAATCAAGGCAAACCCACATGTTTCAAATGCCCATGAAGAATGCTATAATGAAGTTAGGTTTGGTGAAGAAATTTGACCTTGGAAATTATAAATCATTGGAGTCTCTTGATGCATATTAAAATGTCTTTGTTAAAATAAAAACCAAAAACCATCTTTTATTTTATTAATGAGCAGACTGACTGAGAATTTTCCAACATGGTAATAGAATTTGATCATTGTATCAGAGACCCTGGCAGTAAAGACCTAAGAGATACAGCTAATGAACTTCCTCAGCAGTAGCCTGAAACACCAGGAGGCACAAAACTCAAATGCCCTCTGGGTGACATAAATTAGTGAGCTTGAGGAGGAAAGAGAAGGTGCCTAAGGTTTCTATCTTCCTCTTGTTGGGGAGAGGCTGAACTTTGTCCTTGGGTCACCAGTATGTGACCCCTGCACTTTAATATGTCCCTTGCCTAGAATAATTTTGGGCATCTCTCCTAAATTATTATTCTGACTTAACTTAGAAAGTATCAGGAAATGTTTGCCATTTGTATACCTATTATCTGCACCAGAGTCCTCAAAATATGTGAAGCCAACATGGGACCAAATCTGGGCATTGATCTTGTTACTCAAAAATATCTTTATGTCATGAGGTATGATTTTATGAAATTGCAAATTAAATTTGCAATGAAATGCACTGTCTTTTAAAAATGACATTTAAATGAATTTTGATTCAAGTCAGCCATTGTTCATCCATTTTCCAATGAGAGAATTTTATTTTGTTTTACTTTGTCTTCTGAAGTTAAGTAATTTGAAACATCATTACAATGTATTTAGCTTCAGAAGCTTTTTTATTATTATGGGATTCACTTAATTTGAAACGTTATTACAATGTAAGCGAATCCTGAAATAAAGCCCTGTACCACTTCATTCAAAGAATCAATCAAAGTGTATTTACTGTCATTCAACCAATGTTAAAAAAACTCCTCATTTAGACCCCAAGATTTTTTTGATAGACTGTCAAAAGAGAATAACTTGAAGTCTAGAGTCTGTCCCGAAAGAATTCCTAAAATGTATTTTTACACAGTTTAATAGAACCTTACTCCATCCTTTATGGCATAGACCTATCTGGAATCTGATTGTAATTATGTTTTTTCAATTACCCTCTCTCTTTCTGTATCTTATACCCTCACAGCTAAACTAATGTCAACTTCAAAATATGGTCACAATTTCATTCAGCATAAAAGTTTCAGTTGTTTTTCTTGCATTATTTACATGAACTTTATTGACTTCACTTGAGTACCACTTTGACTACCCAGTGTGCACGTGTGTGTGCGCGTGCGTGCGTGTGTGTGTGTGTGTGTGTGTGTGTGTGTGTGTACTTTTCAGTTTCTTATATTGGTATCACCTGCCAATCTC
Organism: Hipposideros armiger; assembly: GCF_001890085.2. Classification (NCBI taxonomy): domain Eukaryota; kingdom Metazoa; phylum Chordata; class Mammalia; order Chiroptera; family Hipposideridae; genus Hipposideros; species Hipposideros armiger. The sequence continues at coordinate 93,422 of NW_017732809.1, read as the reverse complement.
AAATTTTATTTGGCAATCATGAAATTATTGTGTTGTTTAATGATTCACACTGCGTAGTTAATGGTCATTTTCATTTAAATTGTAAATCTTAGACAAAGTGAGTAGCCATAAAAATGATGGTTTACTGATATAACTGGTTCTATTCACTGAAATGCACAACCATTAACATACTGTTCTGAATGTAATGCTTGATCAAACAGATCAGCAAAATACTCATTTCATGGTGCAATTAATGCAATCTCTCACCAACACTAGGCAGTCCTACTCATGAAGGAATGAGAATTTCTCAGATCAGAGCTTCCAATAGGCATTCTGCACACTACACTTTCCTTCCTTCAAAACCATTTCTTACGCGAATGCTTGTCATTTAATTTTTACTTACTTATTGACTAGACTTCATGAATGGAGTAATCCTTCATTTGCAATATACCATCATTTTACACGTCCGACCTTTCCGACCTTTATATAATTTATTAGTTTATTTTCTAACACCCTTATTTTTAATTCTATAATAAGCACCCCCAAGTCACCATCTAAACCAAAAACTAGAGTATTATCAAAAACTCATTTTCCCTAATGCTTCTCCCAAACCCATGTTTCTTCCCTACCTATTCTTTAAGAGTAAACAATACCTGAACTTTGTCACCCTCTTATTTTTTAATGTAGATGAGTTACTGCATACATTTCATGTTTTACCTAGTTTTGAACTTCAAAAATAAAATGGCATCAAATTGTATGTTGTCTTTTGAGATTTGCTTTGGTGATTCAATAAGATGACATTAATTTTTATCCATGTTGTTATACGTAGCTGAAAATAGTCCATTGTGAAAAGATACCACAATATATATATTTTCTTCCAATGGACATTTGGATTATTTCCAATTTATTTTTTTCTCTACGATTGTGCTGTTTTGTACATGTTTTCTGGTATGTATATGCAAAAATTTTCCTTGGAGAAAACTGAACTTTGGAGGGAAATTGCTAGATTTTAATGAATGCAAAATTCAACTTTACATTGTTTCCCAAAGTGGTTGTACCAGTATATATACCCACCATCAATGCAAAAGAAATTTCTTGACACATGTGTGTTCTATCCAACACTTGCCAGACTTATTCATTTTTGTTACTCAAACTGAAATTGCCTTCTCAATTTGTATTTTCTTCATTATTAATGAGGTTGAACCACTCTATGAGTTTTTTACTTTCCATGTTCCTTTTAAGTGAAATACCTGCTCACACCTTTTGCATATTTTTGTAATCACTTTGTTGTTTATTGATTATTTATGAATTCTTCATATTTTCATTGTTAATTTTATGTTACATTCATATCTCCCAAACTTTTAACTTGTTTTGAATTTTCTTTATGGTGTCTTTGTATGGAAAAAATATCTTAATTTTAGTGTAGTCAAATTTGTAAATCCCTTTCTTTAAGTTGTTTTGTTTTGTTTTTTATTTCAGCAAACGTTTTTTTGTGGGGTGTTTTTTTGGTGCAGAGCCTGAGCAATTTTTAAAACTCCAAGGAAACTGTGATAGTGAGGAGAGAGCAGGAAGAGAGAGGGTAATATAAGCAAACTTTCTTTCATGTGCTTAATTCAGAAAGCTATTCTATATGCCCATTTTTTTTTTCTAAAAGCTTTCAAGTTTGCTTTTAAAATTTAAATTGTCAATCTATTCAAGGTAGATATTTGCACATGATGTGTGTGAACTAGAGATCCATTTTCATTTTTTTTTCCCCACTGGGATAACTGACTCTGAGTGCTTAATTTATTAAGCAACCTTCCTTTCTACACTAATGTGCCATGCTAACTCATATCAAGTTTCCGTATATGCATGGGTCTGTTTCTGGGCTCCATTCTACTGTGACTTTCCCTGTATCAATTCATTCTGTTTTATACAGAAGTGAGTCTGTTAAGGCCATTCTGCAGAGATGGGAATCTAAATATATTGTTTCTTTTGTCTCTTGACTCTCACAGTGGCTTGCCTTCTCTTGTGTTTGGCAATCTTTGTAAAAACATACTTGATTTTAATCTGTAGGTATTATTACAGGCTTAAGTTAGAGAAACAGTCTTCAAGGGGGTCAGTCTCTGCTTTTGTTGGTAATCAGAGAGTGCCTGGATGCAGTTGTATTGTTATCCTTTTTCTTTTTGATGTTACTTGCTAATACCATACTATGTGTTTTCTTTTCTCCTTCTTCTCTTTCCTCCTGTCCTCCTCCTCTACCTCTTCCTCCTCCTCCTCCTTATTCTTATTCTTATTCATTTTATTTTAATTAATTAATTAATTTATTTATTTATTTATTTTTATCATTTTGCAGTCAGTAATGTGTACTGAAACCCTATCATGGGCAAAAACATGTATAACAAAATATTATTTATTTTATGTATTGAATATTTAAAATATGCCAGGTATTTTAAAAAATATTTATGTGCATTATTTTCTTTAATCCTTATAACAACCAGATGAAATTGCTACTATTATGCTATGCTGCATGAAAAGCAAACATTAATCCTAATCTCAACTCAATGTTATTAACAGCACAAATGTGTTTATTGATATGGTCATGTGTACTAGTAAAAGCATGAAGTTTCAATAAATGAAATCAGGAGTGTAACAGACTTTTGGTTGCCTACCAAACACTTTCCCTGATTCCAAAGAAAACATATCTTAAGACACCCAGTCTGAGTCTAAGAAGTCCAGTGGTCATAAAGATACCTTTGCCAAATTTGTATAGGAAAAAACACGTGGCCAAAATCAGGCCAATGAGCCACATAAAAAAATCGTTTCAGCTCAAGAAGTTGTCATTTCTTACTTACACAAGAGGCATAAGGGTAAGCCCCTTTGCTGTCTCTTGTCATTACTGTCTCCAGATGATATGTGTTACAGCCATTTATGCTCACAAGAGGAAACCAACTATAGGATGAAGCCAAAAGTGGGGACAAATGGAGTGGAGACTCAGTAAAAATAACCTGAATTCTTGATAAAATTATTAAACTACTAATCATACATTACTGAGTACCCTACCTCTTTTTTTTATGAGAAATAATGCATTACCTTTTGGATAAGACAGGGAGGGGAAAGCAGAGTTTTATGATACTTATTGTTAAATCTATCACATCTGATGAACGGTGATGACTTTTATAAAATAAATAGTTCCATATTTCTGTAATCTTATTCAAATGCAGACCTGTATAAGAAGACTATTATTTTTCCTCTCTGCAGAATACAAACTCATAAGTGTAAATGTTTCAATGAATTACAGTAAAACCCAAGATACACTTAAGTAAGTTTCAATCCCAGGGTTTCAAGTTTAAGATAAAATTATCAAAATTTCTATTTAATATTAATATAGAAATCCTTAAGACTAGACCAGGAACATAATATTAAACTAAACTTCAAAATATATGCTGCAAAAGTGGATAAAATTATAATGAAAATCCCGTTATAGTGGAATATTTTAATACAACACTCTCCAAGATTCATGATTTAACAGAGGTTAGATTTGAAAAACACAATCCAGAAACTTTACCTAATAGGTGGTTACAGGATATTATATGGAATGTTGAAGAATACTTTTTATAACTCTTTTGAAAATTTAGAAACATTTAAAGACATACTATGCCATAAGCAAGTCTCAAAAAATTTCAAATACTCATTTATCACACACAATACATTCTCTGATTCCAACATAATTAAGAAAAATAATTTTTCAAATCCTATAAATTGGATATGTGTAAGAAAAAATTTTGAATAATCATGGATAAAAAATTATAATTGAAATTTAATATTCAAAACTAAATAATAATAAAAATATCAAATGTAAATATTCATGGTATCATGTTAAAAGAGTAGTTAGTATTAAATTTAAAAGCTAAATTCTTGTATTAAGAAAGAAGAAAAATAACATTAATATGTCAAACATTTTCTTTAAAGTGTTAGGGAAAAGAAAGAGAATAAATGCACCAAGAAAGCAAGCAGAAGTAATAAAATAATAAACCAAGAGCAGAAGTTAACAATATAGAAAAAAAATTAGTTCTTCAAAAAGAATAATAAACTTGACAAACATCTGACAAGATTGATTGAGGGGGGAAAAAAGCACAAATAATATCAAGAATATCAGTCAGGCAGAAGAGATTTAGTTTACTAGAGAATTTTAAGAATATCCTTATGCAAATAAATTTTAAATCTTAGGTTAAATGGACAAATCCCTACAAAAACATAAATTACCCAGACTGACTCAAGAAGAACTAATAAAACCTTACTTGCTACATCCATTTTGAAAAATGGATCCACACTTTAAAATATCCTTATAATAAAAGCATTAGGTTCAGTTGTTTTTACAGATGGATTCTATTACATATTCAAGGAAAAAACTGAGAGAAGAGAAAAAGAAAAGAAAGAAACAGAGCCCTCTCTATTTATTGAAATCAGTATAATCTTGGTACCAAATCCAGACAAAAAGCAGGAGATAAAAAAAAAATACAGATCAATAGGAATCATGAACATAGATGCAAAAATCTAAGCAAAACATGACAACAAATATAATATATCATGACCACATGACCTCATTGGGTTTATTTCAAGAATACAAAAGTGGCTCAACTTAAGAAAATCTGTTAATTAAATGCACTATCATAACAAAGTAGAAAAAACAGGATTATCTCAATGGATGTAGAATGAGCATTGAATAAAACTTAATACCTACTCACAATAAAGAAAATATTAAATTACAAATAAAGAAATCTCCTTATCTAAAAACATTCCTATCAAAATCAGGAACAAAACCATGATGCCCCCAATTACAATTTTTATTCAGCATTATCCTGGAGATGTTAACTCTTAATGTAGGATAAAATAATAATAATAACAACAACAACAACACCCTAACATGTAGGATTGCAAAGGAAAAAAAAAATTCCTTATTTGTAGATTACATAATTGTCTACATAAAAAAATTCCAAAGAACCTGTAAGTAAATTATATAAATTAATAAGATAACTTAGGAAAGTTTCTGGATATACAATTAATATTCAAAGTCAGTTGCATTTTTATACACTCAACAGCAAACATAGATAATTAAAAATACCATTGTTATTTTTTATAGCAACAAAAAAGAGAAAAAACTACCTAGTGTGGCAGTTTTACAATAAGGCTCCAAAATACTTTAATACTCTTTTATTACATGAGGTAGCTTATGACTACTTCTGCGAATAGAGTACAACAGTAGTGATGCTCTGTGTATTTCAAGGCTAGATGACAAAGGTCCATTTAGCTTTTACTTTCTTCTCTTAGAACACTTGCTGTTACTACACATGTTTATGGAACATTGTCTTTGGAACAAAGTCCCTACACAATAAAAAGTCCAAATTGCATTGAGAGACTACATGGAGAGGGTATATGGAGGTTCTATTTTGTAGCTCCAGCTGAGCACCTAGCCAACTGTTAGGATCATCTGCCAGTCACTTTTTTTTTTCAATGAATTTCTTTGTTGTTGTTTTGTTGCTGTTTCTTTGTTTAACCTAGTTTAAAATGGGTTATAGAATATATTGCTTTAGGCATTGCTAGATCCAGATGCTCAAATGATGTTGTCAGGGTTCTGGCTATCTTGCTATGTCTGGATTCTACTTCTGACTGAATAATTGGGTCATTTTTCAGATAAGCTCTTTCCAGGTGGTGAGAAAGATGGCTTCTAGTATCCCAGGCCTTTATTCCAATGGCTCATAATATGGTCAATAAGCCTTAAAATGTCAATAAAAGATGGACAAATAGTTTCCACTCAAAAGTCTTGTGCACACTTAATTAAAAAATAAAACAAATCACAGTTCTACACAGTTCAGCCTTCAGGTAACTCCAGTCACAGTCACAATCCGATTATCTGATTAACACTGTATGAGAGAACCCAAATAAAAACCAACTTCTAGCTGAGCCCACCCAATCCATAGAACTAGAATGAGTGATTACAAATTCTTGTTCTGAGCCACTAGTTTTTGGTTGTTTCTTGTGCAACAACTGGAATAAAATTTCTATCAATAAATATAATTAAAATGTTGTAAGAACTTTATAGAGAAATTGCAAGCTTTTATTTTAAAAACATTAGAGATGATCTCAAGAAAGGAGATAAAAACAATGTGTTTGGGGTATGAAAGCTTACTACAATTAAGCCAATTCTCTGCAAATTGTATCTTAGATGGAATGAAAGTTCAATCAAATATTCCAAAAGGCAATTTTTATGGATATACATATATTCTAAAATGCATTTAAAAGGAGCCAAGAAGAGCCAAGACAACTGAAAATGAAGAAGAAGAAGAAGAAGAGGAATAAAGAAGAGGAGGAGGAGGACAAAAGGAAGAGATGAAGAAAGGGAGGGGGAGAAAAAAGAGGAGGAAAAGTTGGAGACACCATGCATGCCAAAATATCAAGAAATACAATTAATTAATAGTAATTAATATAATATTAGTGTAGGGGTAGACAAATAGACCAATGGAGGAGAACAGAGAACTTGAAAGCAAATCTATGCATATGAAAATAAAATTGACATAGAATATCTGTGGCATTATAGTCAGTGGAGAAAGAATGATTTATTCAACAAATAATACTTGAGCATAAGCTCATACAAAGAAAAAAGAAAAACACAAAATTCACTCAATCTATAAAAATCAGTTCTAGGTGGTTTAAGGCTTAAATGTAGGAGTAAAATTCAAATTATTAAAACTTTTAGAAGAAAATGTACTCTTTTAATAATTTACAATAGACAAAGATTTCTTAAATATAAAGGGAAAGGACAAATAAAAAATACTTTAATACCTTTGAATACATTAAAATCTGTTGATCAAAGACAACATTAATAAAGTATAAAAGAAAACCCATAAACTGAAAGATGATATTTATAGTATATATTATTGACAAAGGATTAATGATTACAAAGAGTTTCTATAAGTTAATGAGTAAAAAGAAAATGAGCAAATTACATAAGTAGGCATTTATGAAAAGGAAATATGGCTCCCAAAACTCACTAGCAATAAAAAAGATGCAAATTAAAACCACTGTAAGACATTGTTTTCCTCCCTATCAAATCATCAAAAATCAAGTTTGATCATACCAAGTGCTACCAGGGCCGTGTGAAATAATTTGAAATATATTTTCGCTTTGCCAAGGAAAGCTATGATGTGTATACTTTTTAATCAATTAATTCCATTCTGGAGATTATACATGACTAGATAGATGATAGATGATAGATAGATAGATAGATAGATAGATAGATAGATAGACACATACATACATAATTTCACAAGAAACTCTTTTACATGAGCATTTAAATGTAGAAATGTACAAGAATTTTCAATATAAACAGTCTAAAACAAAAGACTAAACATAAATCAAATGTCCATTGACAGGAGAAGAGATAAATCAAATACACACACACACACACACACACACACACACACACGAGAATATTTAAGCAAATGAATCAACCACTACTATATTCATAAACATGAATGAATTTCAATACAAAATGGTGAGTGAAAAGGCATCTGGCAGAAAAATATGTATTTTGTCATTCCTTTTCTATAAAGTTCAAAAACATACAAAGCTAAATAATAAATTATTGGCTTTCAGTCCAGCATTTAAGAAGCTTGGAAGCTGCTACTCCATTCCAACAACAAGGGAAATGCTAAACAAATTGAAAAAGTAACTCTTCTTAGATCTGTAAGAGAAGTGAGGTCGCAGGACAAAGTGCTGTTTTAATATTGGATAGACTAATAGGGCAATACAGAGAATCACAACCTACCACCACAGAAACTCAGGAGCTGAAACCCCTGAGGACCAGGGAAGGAACAAAATCTGAATTTTAATTGATGAATTGCTGGAGGCTCAGTATGGACCACTCTGAGAGTTAAAATCTCCAGAGGGAACTGGGTAGTCTTAGAAAGGTCTCACACTTTTATGAATTTTATTTCTAAGAGCCTGAAATGGTTCTTACAATAAATATAAATGAAAAAAAAATCCCTCATGACTCTGGTTGGGAGAAGGAGCTTAAGGTCTTAAACTACTGGGATTTTAGAAAATCCAAACTGAGCTCGGGGGAGGTATATACTCAACTCCAGCCAACTCCAGCCATCCTGTCTCAACTAAGAGGTGAGGTGCAAAAGAAAGAAAGAGAGAGAGGGAGAGAGAGAGAGAGGGAGGGAGAGAGAAAGAAAGAGGAGGAGGAGGAGGGAGACAGGGAAGAAAAGAAAAGAAAGAAAGAGTGAAGTTCACAGTCCAGTGTTACAGGCTCACTAAAAGATTGAGACCTATTCATGAGATTATAGAATGCTTCCCTCTCCCCAAACATTATCATCACATCACTAAATGCCTATTTACCTAAATTCCTTTTACTGGTACAGCATGCCTAGCTATCAAGAAAAAATTACACGAATTACTTAAAGAAAAAAAAAAGGTTTGAAGAGCCAAAACAAACATCAGAACAAGGCTCAGACATAGAAGACATGTTGGAATTATTAGACTGAGAATTTAAAATAACTATGATTAATATGTTAAGGACTCTAATGGAAAAAATGAACAACACATAAGAACAGATGGGCAACATAAGCAGAGAGATGAAAATTATAAGAAAATAAATAAATAAATGGTACAGATAAAAAACCTGTAACAGAAATGAAGAATGTCTTTGATGGGCTTATTTTAGAGTGAACAGGGCTGAGGATAGAAATCTCTCAGCTTGTGGCTATCTTAATAAAAATCTCCTAATACGAAAAGCAAAAAGAAAAGATTTTGAAGAAAAAAAAAAGAATATTCAAGAGCTATGGGACAAATACAAAGTGTGTAACATACATGCAATGAGAATACCAGAAGAATAAGGAAAGAAAGGGTTCAGAAGATATATTTGAAATAATGACTGAGAATTTCCCCAAATTAATTTCACCACAGATCTTGGAAAGCTCATAGAACACCAGCAAAGATAAATGCCAAATAAACAAACAAATTACATGTATGCATATCATTTTCAAACTAAAGAAAACCAAAGATAAAGAAAAGAAGCCACATAATAAAAACACCTTACTTATAGAAAAACAAAGATAAAAATTGCATTGACTTCTCAGAAACCATGCATGTAAGATGAGAATGAAGCGAAATATCTGTGTTAAGAGAAAAAATTTCACCAATCTAGAATCTCCAACCTGTGAAATTATTTCTCTAAAGTAAAGGAGAAATAAAGACTTTCTTAGACTAACAGAAATTGAGGATATTTGTTTTCAGTAGGCCTGCTTAGCAAGAAATATTTAAAGGTTTTTAAAGAGAAGGAAAATGATATGTGTCAGAAACTGAGATCTACATGAAGAAATAAAAAGCATAAAAAAAAATAAGTGAAGGTAAATAAAAACTCATTTTCCTTATTATTGATTGAACTAACAGAGAATTTGTTCAAAATGATAATAGCAACAATGTACATACTTGATTATAAATGGTTATCTGTATATACATGCTCATGTATGCTTATGGATAAATGAAATAAATGAAAGCAATGATACAAGGAATGGGAAGAAGGAATGAGGATTAATTTATCATAAGGTACTCATATTACCTGTGAAATACTATACAGATATTCCTTGACTTATGATGGGGTTATATCCCAATAAACCCATCATAAGTTGAAAATATCATTAAGTCAAAAGTGATTTTGGTATACTTAACCTACCAAACATCATAGCTTAGTCTTGCCTGCTTTAAACAGTCTCAGAACACTTGCATTAGCCTACAATTGGGCAAGTATCTTGAGTTTCATCTCAAGAGTAAATTAGTTGCTTCCGCTATCTTCTCACCAGAAGCAGGAGACATAGAGGGGCATTCTGTAGGCATGATGGGATGCAAAAACACAAAACATAATATATAAAAAAAAACACTGAAAACACAGCACATTGTAGAATATTGGTTGTTTATCCTCATGACTGTGTGGCTGACTGGGAGCTAAGGCTTCACAAAAGAGTATCATACCACATATGACTAGCTCAGGAAAAGATCAAAATTCAGAATATGAAGTATAGTTTATACAGAATGTATATCACTTTCACACCATCATAAGTTGAAAAACTCAAAGTTGAATGATCATAAGTCAGAGACCATTTGTAGTGTTATTTGAAAGTGGTCTTGTATTACTTGTAAATACATATTGCAATCTCTGGGGTGACAAGTAAGAAAAGCTTTAAAGAAGTGTAACTAATATGCTAACAAAGAAGAGAAGTTGGAATCCAATAAAATGCTCAATTAAAACCACAAAAGGAATAAAAAGGGAAAATAAAAATATAAACAAAGAACAAGAGCAACAAATTAAAACAACAGTAACAAATATGGTAGATATTAATCCAACTGTATCAATAATCACTTTAAACATCAACAGTCAAAATTTACCAATTAAAGGACAGAGATTGACCTAATAGATCAAAAAAGAAGAACCAATCACATTGTCTACAAGAAATCCACTTTACACATAAAGACACATATAGATTAAAAGTAAAAGGATGGAGAAACATGTACTATGCTAATACTAATCAAAAAAAGTGAGACCAACTTTGAGACAGATCAGGCTTCCAATCATAGATAGTTATCGGGGATAAAGAGAGGCATTAAATAATGATAAAGGGTCAATTCTCTAAGAAGGATAGCAATCCTTAAAATTATGTGCTTAATGGCAGAGCATCAAAATATGTAAGGACAGAACATCAAAAATATATAAGGACAATTCCTTTAGATCAATACTGAATGCAGCATAGCATTAGAAAAGAATTGGACAAATCAAAAGTGTGCTGCCTGAAAGAGGCTACTGCATTGGAACTGGTCAATTCTTTATTCTAAATTCCATTTTCTTTCTTTTCCTTCTTCTTTTTTTTTTCTTTTTCTTCCTTTCTTTTCTTTTTTGCTAGTAAATACTATCTAAATAAACAGGTGGATCTCGATTTTTTTTCTTTCAAAAGATGTCATTGCTAATTATTATGTTTTCAGTGTCCATTGATTGAAAATACAGAGACAGAGAGAGAGAGAGAGAGAGAGAGAGAGAGAGAGAGAGAGAGAGAGAGAGAGAGAAAGAGAGAGATCCTTTCATCCCTAGGCATCATACCCCTTATACTCCAGATTTCCAAGACAAATTGTTTGGGAAATGCTGTTCTATATCTTTTGGTGTTTCATACATAAAGTTGGTTTAGAAAATGTGTGATAACAAAGGTGATGGTGAAATTATTTTTCCTTAAAAAGCATGCAACAGGCAAAAATGGATAAAACTGCAATGAGAAGTAAATGAATCCACTATTATAATTGAGACTAAACACTCCTCTATCAGAAAATAACACATCCATCAGGCACAAAATTAGCAGGGCACAGTTGACCTAAAACAACATTTTCAATAACTGCATTTAATTGACATCAATAGGCTACTTTATCCAACAATAGTAGAATTCACAGTCTCCTCAAGTGCACATGGAACATTCACCAAGATAGACCACATTCTGAGCCATAAAACACACCTTAACAAATAATGAAAGAATAAAGGTTATATAATGTCTGCTCTCAGGCCACAATGGAATTAAACTAGAAATCAGTGACAAAAAAATAGCTGGAAAATCTCAGAATAATTGGAGATTAAACAACACACTTCTAAATAATTCATGGGTCAAGAAAGAAATATCAAGAAAAATTACAAAATATTTTGAATTAAATGAAAATTAAAATATAATTTTTCAAATTTTGTGGGATGCAGTTAAAGGCATTCGTAAAGGGAAATTTGTAGTATTGAATTATATATTAGAAAAATAAAACTGATCTAAAATAAAGCATTTAAACTACCACCTTACAAAACTAGAGAAAGAAGGGCAAATTAAATCCAAGCAGGCCGAAGAAAAAAATAATCAGAATTTGAGCAGAAATCAATGAAATAAAAAACAAGAAACCAGTGGAGAAAATCAATGAAGCCAAAAGCTGGTTAATTTGAAAATATCAAAAACATTAATGAGCCACTACTCAGGCTAACCCCCCCCCCAAAAAAAAGAGAAAGGACACAAATTACTAATATCTGAAATGAAAGAGGGGACATCCCTAAAGACTCCCTAAACATTAAAAAATGACAAAGAAATATAATGAACAACTCTATGACTACAACTTTGATAACCAAGATAAAATGGATGAAGTCCTTGAAAGACACAATCTTCCAACATAGTACCATTTACATTAGCACCAAAACTAAATAAACAAACAAATAAATAAATAAATAGAAAACAACCAAAACTTGAATAGTTAGGTATAAATCTAAAAGAAAAATCTACAAGATCTAATGAGGAAAACTACAAAACTCTGATGAACAAAATTAAAAAACTAAATAAATGGAGAGATATTCCATGTTCATGGACAGGAAGACTCAATATTGGTAAGATGTCAGTTCTTCCTCACTTGTTTTGTTTATTCAATGCAATTCCAATAAAAATCTCAGCAAGTTATTTGTTAAATATATATATATGCTGATTCTAAAATGTATACAGTGAGGGAAAAGACCCAGAATTGCCAACATAATACTGAAGTCAAGGAACAAATTTGGAGGTCTGAGACTATCTGACATAAAGGGTGACTGTAAAGTTACATTAATCAAAAATGTGTGATATTGGTGAAAAAAATAGACAATTAGTTCAGTGGAAAAGAATCAAGAGCCCAGAAATTGACTCACACAAATATATTTACCTGATCTTTGACAAAGGAGCAAAGATAATACAGTGGCGCAAAGGCAGTCTTTTCAACAAAAGCTGCTGAAACACCTGGACATCACATGCAAAAAAAGTTAATCTAGACACAGACTTAGGCCTAGCACTAAAAATTAACTCAAAATGGATCCTAGACCTAAATGTAAAATGCAAAACTATAAAACTCCTAGAAGATAACATAGGAAACAGTCTAGATGACCTTGGATATGATGATGACTTTTTAGCTATAACAGCAAAGTCACAATGAATGAAAGAAATAATTGGCAAGCTGGACTTCTTTAAAATTTAAAACTTCTGTTCTGCAAACGATAACATTAAGAAAATAAGAATACAACCCACACTGGGAGAAAATGTTTACAAAAGACACACCTGATAAAGGATTGTTGTTCAAAAGATATATAGAACTCTTAACACTCAATAATTAAAAAACAAATAACCCAGTTATAATGTGTCAAAAACATTGACAGACTATCTCACCAAAGAAGATATACAAATGTAAAATAAGCACATGACAAAGTGTTCCACATCATGTATTCAGGACAACACAAGTGAAAGCAGTGACGTGTCTCTACAACCTATCAGAATGGCCAAAGTCCAGAACACTGGCAACACCAAATGCTGGTGACGACGCAGAGCAACATGACTCTCATTTATCGCTGGTAGGAATGCNCACAGCACATTGTAGAATATTGGTTGTTTATCCTCATGACTGTGTGGCTGACTGGGAGCTAAGGCTTCACAAAAGAGTATCATACCACATATGACTAGCTCAGGAAAAGATCAAAATTCAGAATATGAAGTATAGTTTATACAGAATGTATATCACTTTCACACCATCATAAGTTGAAAAACTCAAAGTTGAATGATCATAAGTCAGAGACCATTTGTAGTGTTATTTGAAAGTGGTCTTGTATTACTTGTAAATACATATTGCAATCTCTGGGGTGACAAGTAAGAAAAGCTTTAAAGAAGTGTAACTAATATGCTAACAAAGAAGAGAAGTTGGAATCCAATAAAATGCTCAATTAAAACCACAAAAGGAATAAAAAGGGAAAATAAAAATATAAACAAAGAACAAGAGCAACAAATTAAAACAACAGTAACAAATATGGTAGATATTAATCCAACTGTATCAATAATCACTTTAAACATCAACAGTCAAAATTTACCAATTAAAGGACAGAGATTGACCTAATAGATCAAAAAAGAAGAACCAATCACATTGTCTACAAGAAATCCACTTTACACATAAAGACACATATAGATTAAAAGTAAAAGGATGGAGAAACATGTACTATGCTAATACTAATCAAAAAAAGTGAGACCAACTTTGAGACAGATCAGGCTTCCAATCATAGATAGTTATCGGGGATAAAGAGAGGCATTAAATAATGATAAAGGGTCAATTCTCTAAGAAGGATAGCAATCCTTAAAATTATGTGCTTAATGGCAGAGCATCAAAATATGTAAGGACAGAACATCAAAAATATATAAGGACAATTCCTTTAGATCAATACTGAATGCAGCATAGCATTAGAAAAGAATTGGACAAATCAAAAGTGTGCTGCCTGAAAGAGGCTACTGCATTGGAACTGGTCAATTCTTTATTCTAAATTCCATTTTCTTTCTTTTCCTTCTTCTTTTTTTTTTCTTTTTCTTCCTTTCTTTTCTTTTTTGCTAGTAAATACTATCTAAATAAACAGGTGGATCTCGATTTTTTTTCTTTCAAAAGATGTCATTGCTAATTATTATGTTTTCAGTGTCCATTGATTGAAAATACAGAGAGAGAGAGAGAGAGAGAGAGAGAGAGAGAGAGAGAGAGAG
>NW_017732809.1:52495-75958 GCF_001890085.2 Hipposideros armiger | reverse complement strand
CCATAAATATATTTTTACATAATCACCATTATGTGAATAATATCCTTTAAAAATTTTATAAATGAAACTATGATAGTTTTATTTTCATTTTCAATTTTCCTTTAGAGCCACATGTACATACCCAAAGAGCCACATGTGGCTCGTGAGCTGCAGTTTGCTGACCCCTAGCAGCTCTTCCATCTCAAAAGTTTACTGATCTTGCTCTATATTATACTATAATGATGGTTACATGTCATTATACATTTGTCCAAACCTATAGGCTGTACAAGTCTAAACCCTAAGGTAAACAATGGCTTTGAATGACTATAATGTATCAATGTTGGTTCATCATTTATAACAAATGTACCACTTGCTGGGGGATATTGATAATGGGGGAGGCTTTGTGCATGCAGCATCAGGGAGTATATGAGAAATCTCCATACCATCTTAATTTTGCTGTGAAACTAAAACTGCTCTTTAAGAAGTCTTAAAAAAAACTATTCAGAATTAAAAAAAATTTTTTAAAAGGTCAAGGAAAGATAAACACAAAAGTTAGTTAACTCAGGGAGTAGAGGTAAGAATGTTATTAAGGATGGAGACTTAGGAAGATTTAAAAAATTATTGATAATATTTTATTAAGTTTGACAGTATGTACAAGAATGGAGTGTCATCTCCTTGGACTTGAGAGCCTTACCCCTATGTGTGCTTCAGATCCAACGCCCTCCGACTTCATCAATAAATATACATAGGATAATCTCTTCTTTCTCTTAAATAAACATTTCCCTAATAAATATCCTTGTTCCATAAAGTTTGGGGTTGTGAAATATAGAGACTAAGTCTTATACATATCATAACATTTATAGGACATAACTTAGTGTGAAAGTTACTAAGGATGCTGTATTAATCATATTTTTTACTTTATGTATTTTATGATATTTTGACCTCCTTGAAACTTTCTAGCCAAAGAGAGACAAACTCTCCCAGGGCTGGGCAGGTCTGGGAGCACATCTTTCATATACAAACCAATCAATCCAAGTCTATAGCCCCAACCACCTCCTTATCTAACTCTCACACACCAAGTTCTCAGTCATTCCTGGGCCAGCTACCACCACTTAGATACACCCCTTAGAGTCCCAAATTCCCTAGAATTATTCAATCCTAAACACTTTACTCTGAGTTGCCTTGCTTTTCTCACGGAAAGGCCAATAAAGGCTCTGGCCTGGACTTTGTCCTCATTCCTGTCTTCTACCATCTGACCAAAACCTGGTGCTTCCCCTGTGGCCCTGCATAGCATTCAGTGACTCTGGGACCCATGAGTAGAACAAATATCTCCCTTCTACACCTAGTTCTCATTTCCTCCTGTGGCTACACTGACTTTACCATACCATATGTAACATTTACAGTCTTAACGCAGATGTCATGTAACTATTTCTATAGTCTTTTATTTCCGAAAGAATAAATCAAAATCCTTGAAGTCTAAATGTCTCACTTGTAGCTTCTATAGGGTTTCAGTATTTTGTACATTGTTTATATCATATGTGAAGGTTTTTTTATTTTATTTTATTTTTTCACATTGGAATCAAAATATGTAGTTTTCAGACTGAGTCCAACATTTTAACTAGTTTTTGTTATGGATGCTTAACTACTTTCTACATTTGGCCAGACTGTTTAAACCTGCAAAATTTCAAAGTTAGCCAGTTTCTCTATATTGGTCAAAGCGTCTACGTAGAGAAATTGAGTCTCGATGGAAATTCATGGGTTTTGTCAAACTTGTTCTAGAAACCAATAAATTGTAAAATCAGCTGAGGATTATTTTAAGTTTAACTAAAAAGCAACTTGTTAACCTGGTAGATCTTAAATCAATGTCATTTTCTTGGAACAAAGGCTGTGGGAGGAAGGGAGGAAGGGACACATTTTTTTCTTAAAGCTTTGACTTAGATCAAATTTTACCAAAATAATGTTAAGGAAAGAACAGTGACCTAGTTTGTTTTAATGAAAATTTGGCAGGACTGTCTAATATGATTCCTGGTCTGACTTAATTGTATCTGAGAAGCTCTTAATATCTTTCCACATAAAAATCACTTCCTAGCTGTCAGGATGTCCCCACTGACTTATTTGGCAGCAAGTAGTTGCTGTGGCCTCAGACATGAATCAATGAGGGGGCAGATTCACTGAGTTTGCACAGACATGAGATGTGTCTTCTGAGACAGCCTCTTTGGCAGTTAGGGTCATCCTTGTACATTTTCTATGGGGGAAAAGTGTTATTATAGAAAATGGTACAAAAATAGTTGATGTTAGGCATACTGTGGGACCTGAGTATTGATTCTAAATACTAAGTTGCATAAATGCATGTAATAGAGAGCCATAGTACAGTTTTCAGGGGAGTCAATTACTTGAGTGGTAAGGGAAACAATACTTGCATTTTGATCTATGTCATATCAAAGCATACATTATCAGATAAGCACAAAATCTCAAAACTATATCTAGTACTACATTTCAAAAAAAAAAAAAAAAGGCCCAAAACATGGAACAAACTAAGGAGCTAACATAACTTGAACAACCAATAATTTAAAAACTAAAAATCTAAAACTTTCAGGGCAGGTAAGGCTTGGTTTAAGAAGAAAAACAGAATGAGGAATTTTGTGAAAGCTAAAGGTAGAGAAGAATCTATACCTTGCTTTCCCCCACTCCCATTGCTTGCCCTTTACCACAAATCATAGAAAGTAGTTATACTGAGTCTCAACCCCAATAAACTCTGGCTTTCACTCATAAGGAGAATTCTACTCCAGGACTCATGGGACAGCGAGAGTGTAAGGCTAAATGCTGCTCAGGTTTATGCATTTAAGCCAAATAATTGGTGAGTTTGGCCAAGATTCAAGTTCATTCTGAAGCATTAAATCAAAGTGTTACAGGTTAGGTTCCAACATTTCAGAATGCCTCCAGTAGTGAATTACAAATCAGTCACCTTCCTCCTCTCCCTGTAATCAATCTGCTCGAGGTGACAAAAGCGAAGTAATGCCAGGACCTGACCTGAATGGCAAAAATAAGCCAAAAATTTAGAACAGTAAATTTCATTGTTAACAGCAATTCTGAGCAAAGAGGAAGGATTGAAGAAGGAAAGAAAGTAATCCAAAAAAAAGAAGACACTTGGAAAAGAAAGGAAATAGTTCAGTGCAGAATTGGAAAGAGTAGGAATAGAAAAAAAAAAAAAAAAGAGGAGAAAAATCTTAACATAGCCCAAAGTTAGGCTAAACTATTAAAGACATTTGATAAAGGGCTCTGAACTTGAAAAAACAATCAATGGCAGAAAAGAAAACAGAAGAGATAAACAAATTGAGCAAAGGTGTTTTTTCCCAGGAAAGTCGGAAGCTCAAAGGAAGAGATCTTGAGAAAAGTGGGAAATGCTAACTGAAAAGCGGGGCTGTGGCAAGAATGAGAAAGAATGTCTGAGAGCCTGAGATATTAACTCTTCTGGTTTTAAACATTGAAAACAATTAAGTTATTGCTGGGAAAAATATTATTTGTTAACTATCCAAATAGCTTTTAATTCCCAAGAGATAATACTGAAATATATCAAGGGGAACGAAATGTAAAGTATATTTTCCAGATCAAGATAATTTTGATAAACAAAACTACAGCCTCTAGCACATCATTCACAGAACTAAGAAAATATTCAACTAAATCTGAAAAATTGTATTAATACAAGACAGATGTGAGGAAATTCTAACAAGCAAATGTATTGCACTTTCTTTTGCAAAGCATAAATAGGAATGTCTTGATTAATAGTGACATCAGCCTCCACTTAGTACCTGCAAAGGAAGATTCCTTCATGTTGATGCTAAATGGGTTTTGGTCTAAGAGACAGGGAGGAAACAAAAATTAAATTAGTTCTTTCCCCCTTTCTCCATGTAAAAGTCCAGATTACCATTAATTAAGGCTGGAACATTTCATCTTTTTAACTGAACGATTCTACTCTCCTTATAGAAAAAATTTAACTCAGGGAACCATACAGCTTTCTACACAGATTCTAAATAATCATGACTACATACATTATCTTCCAGCAGCTGTGAGGAACACAAAGCTTTTCCTAGAATATGGGTGGGGGTGAGGGGGGATTTTAAGGCAGACTACAGCAATTTTTCCCCAGCTCTCATGTGAGTTTTAAGAGCCAGCCGGTCTGGAAAATGTTGAATTTGTTTGCAGGAAAGGTAAACACTGCCAAAATCAACAAGTTCCTTCCTTAGGGGGCCATAGAGAAAATTGGTCTACAGATTAAGACAGTTCAGACAACTTAGGTTGGAGTGCAGGAGAACCCCTTCCACACCCCGATTTTACCTCAGAACCATATTAGAAAGCTGATAAATCCCTGTTGGAGGAATTACAAACTGTGTACTCAAGAGGTAAAGGAAATTAAAATTGATCTCTTCTATAAATATCTTAGACAAAGTGATATTTTTAAGTGAGTAAGTGGGCCAGGAGGCTTAGTGAATTGGGTTAAATGGCTGAGCCACACTGACTAGATCGCTTGTTCTGTGTGACTTAACTGTGATTAGACCTATATAAAATTGTTCCATAGGAGATTAGTTATAAGTCAACAAAAATGCTTTAATTAAAATGAGACAGCTAAACCTTCTTGGAATCCCCTGTAATTAGGACTTCCAAATAAAACTGCAGGACATCACCTACATTTGAATTTCTGACTAAAAAAACAATAATTTTTTAGTATAAGCGTGTCCTAAATATTGCATGCAACATACTTATACTGAAATGATTATTTGTTGTTTATCCAAAATTCGAATATAACTGTACATTCTCTATTTTTATTTGCTAAATCTAGAAAATTAACCTGTGATACATATAAAATAGGGTACGTGTTTTTTATACTCCCATACCCCAAAGCACACTGAATTCATATTTGAATAAGTATAGCCAACACCTATGTAGAGAACCCTAAAGATTAAGTATTATTTATTAAATGAATATCCAGGCAGGGTTTTCTCAGAAGTTAATTATAAGAGTTATTTTAGGGAATTGAATATCCTGAATTTTCTCCTAGGTTGCATTTTATAATTATCTGCGGAGTGTTAAAAATCTCTATGTCCAGGCTGCATCTGAGGCCAACCACACCAGAACCTCTGAGTGGGACCGAGGCATCTGTACATTTTAAAGCTCCTTGGTGATACCAAAGTGCTACCAATGTGAAATTAACTGCTCTAGAATGGTACCAACCTGCCAACATGTGATGACAAAAACAAAAGATGAATAGATGGCTAATGCTTCTAATGCCAAATGTCATTTAGGTTAGCAGAAAATGTCATAGTTTTTGCCACTACCTGCTTGGGAATTTATAGGAACACACAGAGCTACTGATAGGAGCTAAATGAAGGAGTGAGAAATAGTGAAGATGAGATTTTTTTTTAAAAAGTCTAAAGTAGATCTTTAAATATAGCAGGCATATGAACTTTGTCAGCCTGGGTTATATGGACACAACTGTTAAGTAAATTTAAACATCCATTAATCTATGTTTCATTAAGGGATTCAAACTATATAGAGACATATACATCTATATTTACAGCACATAGAGAGAAGTCACAAAGCACATATTATAAATACATGTGTCCCCATAGTTTCATTTTTTTTCAAAAATATTGCCTACCAATGTCAGCTATAGAATTCTCAAAAATTACAGAAAGATCCAACCAAATTCATGACTTTTTATTCAAATTATGGATTTCTTTCAATTCCAGTGTGCTCTTAAAATTACTAAGTGTTGTGGACATCACTAAGTTTAGTTTTTCTCAGCAAATGAAACTGACAGCTGAGGCAAATGAATTGCCTGAAGATTAATATAGAAAAATTCTTTCTATATTTGTCCTGGAAGTTGACTTTGATAAGCCTGCCACAGTGCTGCATGCTTTCAGACATTCCTTGTCAGAGAGCCCAAAGAATTGTTAGAGTATTAAAACCCCAATTCTAACACTTACAAGGGGAGTTCCAAAGTAAGCTTCCGTATCTTATCACATACCACTGGCTCCACAGTGTGTATTGACATAGAGTGTATTTACTTTTGACACTGACAACATTCCCTTTGCTCTACTCACATACCCTAAACTCTCCTGGATTTAAGAATTCCATGTATACTTTACAACAAGTTGTTTTTGTAATTTTAACCCTGAAAAGTATAAAGAATGAACTAAATATTTTATTAATAATGGAGGGCTGATAGTCTATATATACACACTGATAGAATTTTTAGTTAGTCTGGCGCAAGAAGAGATAAATAATACAAACCATAAAGTTATTTCAAGTATGACTTCATTTCAAGTCCCTTATGAATACACTTAAATGCAAAGTGTTTTTCTTTAATGGAATTATGCTTTATATATTGAGGGGCACATATTGGGTAAGTAAGAGGAGAAGTCATTTGTCACGAGATTCATTCCAAAATGTATATGAACACTATGGTTTTGTTATCCATCGTCTTTTTCCTCTGCATGTTGTTACCAAGTCGTTAATCATCTCCTATGTGTATATTCCCTCAAATATGTATTTCCATCTCTAAATTCTCTCCTAAGTTACAATCTCACTTTTTCAGTTGTCCACATAGTAAATATATCTCAGTTTCCTTAGGCTCAAAATCTTGAGGAAACTTTGACAGATTAATCTTCCCACAATCAAGAAGTTTACTCGCTCATTCTTTTTTCATGTAGAAACTTTCAAGAGATTCCGTATATGTGCTTTCATATATATTCCTACTGCCAACTCCCTGCATCAGGCTTCATTAGCTCATATCCAAACTATTACAGCAACCTCCTAATTGGGTTCCCTGTATCTATTTCAAATGTAGTCCTGATAATGACACTCCCAGGGGAAAATAATTTTTAAAACTTTAGAGTATTCTCACTTTCCACCGTCCAAATAGCACCATGCTAAATATACAGAAATTAGAGTCTGGGAGTGTCAGGAAAAAGGGATCCTAGCAAATGCTTTAGGATCTCAGTGAGAACCCTGGAAACCTCTGCCCTAGGGGGAGAGAGAGAGAGAGAGAGAGAGAGAGAGAGAGAGAGAGAGAGAGAGAGAGAGAGAGAGACTGAGACTTAGTTATACAAAAACTACAACCCAGCCTGGAGTAAGCTCACTTGCTGATCAGATTAATGTCATCTGATCCTACTGTATGGTTCCAGTACAGGCTCAAATAAACCCTCATGGAAAGAGAGAGAATATCATCCAGAACCTACAAAATAACTGCCATTGAATAAAAATTTACTAGGCATACCGAGAGGGAACACTAGAAATAAACTCTCACTTAACCAAGTCATTAAAGTTACCAAAAATGGACTTTAAAAGAGATATATTTAATATTTAAAAAAATGGCAAACAGAGCATTTTACTAGAGAATTAGAATCTAGTAAAGAGAATAAAATAAAAATTCTAGAATTGAAAGTGTGACAAACTGAAATTTAGAGTTCGATAGATGGTCTTAACAGCAGCTTGATTCAGCACAAGAGAAGATTAGTAAATTTGTCAAGGGAAAATGATAATGATATAGGGTGAAACAGAGAGACCAAAGTAAAAGAAAGAATAATACAGAAAAGATATACATGCATACATGTACATATGTGTGTGTATACATATATTCCTGTGGTATGGAGAAAACTATAACATATGTAATGAAGGCTCAGAAAGAAAGAAAGAATAAAGGAGAAACAATATTTGAAAAGATAATATATTTTAAAAACTGACAAAAAATCAATAACATCTTATAAAAACTATAGATCTCGTGTATAACTACACACATACACACACACACAAAAAAGATCCCACAATGAGTCACATGGTAGAAAAACTCATGAAAATCAAAGGCAAAAGAGAAAACTAAAAACATTCAAAGAAAAATATCATCTTTAAAGGAACAACAATGACTTACTGCTGGTGTCTCATTAGAATGATGACATCAAGAAGACAATGGAATATCTTTAAGGTTATAAAAGAAAACAACTATCAAACTAGAATTCTATAGCCAGAAAAAAATAATCTTTAACAGTGAAAGTTAACCTCACACCTGTCAGAATGGCTATCATAAATAAATCAACGAACAATTGTTGGTGAGGATGTTGTTACACCGTTGGTGGGATTGCAAATTGGTGCAGCCACTATGGAAACTGTATGGAGGTTCCTCAAAAAATTAAAAATAGAACAAACTACCTTATGACCCAACAATTTCATTTCTGGGTATTTATCTGAAGAAATCAGAACACTAATTTGAAAAGATATATGTACCCCTATGTTCATTGCAACACTGTTTACAATAGCCAAGATATGGAAGCAACCTAAGTGCCCATCAATAAATGATAAAGAAGCGGTACATATATACAATGGAGTATTAATCTGCCACAAAAAAAAGAATGAAACCTTACCATTTGCAACAACATGGATAGACCTAGAGGGTTTTATGCTACATGAAATAAGTCAGCAGAGAAAGATAAATATCATATGATTTCACCTCTATGTAGAATCTAAAGAATAAGATAAATGAACAGACAAAACAGAGACAGACTCTTAGACACAGAGAACTGATGGTTGCCAGTTGGGATGGGGGTGAGAGCTGGGTAAGAAAGGTGAATGGATTAAGAAGTACAAATTGGCAGTTACAAAATAATCATAGGGATGTAAAAGTACAGCATAGGGAATATAGTCAATAATATGCTTATAACTATGTATAGTGTTAGGTGAGTACTAGAGTTTTGGGGGGAATCACTCCTTAAATTATATAAATGCCTAATAACTATGCTGTATACCTGAAACTAACATAAAATTATATTGAATGTCAACTGTAATTGAAACAATTTTTTTTAAAGGAGTGAATGTTAAATATATTCCCATGCATACAAAAACTGGGAGAATCTGTTGCCAGCAGACTGAAGCTAAAAGAAATAAAGATTATTCTTCAGATAGAAGAAAAATGATCCCAGGTAGCAACACAAAAATGCAGGAAGAACTTTAAAACAATAAAATGTATGTGAGTGATTGAAATGTAGTCTAATGATTGAATTTTATGACCAAATTAATAGCTCTGCATTGTAAGTGCTCTAGTGTCAGTCTCCTTAGTTAGTGTTGCATCACTAAGGCTGGGACTTTGACTTATTCTCTATTG
Organism: Hipposideros armiger; assembly: GCF_001890085.2. Taxonomy (NCBI): domain Eukaryota; kingdom Metazoa; phylum Chordata; class Mammalia; order Chiroptera; family Hipposideridae; genus Hipposideros; species Hipposideros armiger. Next base: position 66,825 of record NW_017732809.1, on the reverse strand, counting down.
TCTTACCAGTGACTAAAATAGTAACTGGCCCATACTAAGTAACCAACAAACATTTGTTAATTGAATGACTAAATGAATACTCTCTACAACTTCGTACCATATTTGAAAACCTTGGGCAATTACAGACATGACTTTTGCTACCCAGAGACAATGTTAAGGAAATTGTGGACTGAAATGAAAATCTGTGTTTATTTGGGGGGAAGGAAAGAAGGAAGGGAAGAGATAGAATCTCACATGACACCGTGGGGCTAACACAAAAATAAGAGCAAGAGTTCAACTCTACTGTACCCTCCAGTCTTAATATAATACGTTGGGAGGAAAATTTTGTAGCTGTATTGCAGAAAGACAGCTAGGTTTCTCTTTGTAAATATGTAGCCACATAACATCTGTGAGCCAATACTGTTTCAAAGGTCATATTAAGAATTTTAAGAGCAGCACAACAGGGCTAATAATGCCCACAATGAGAATCATCATCAAGAAAAGAAATGAAAGATGGTGCATATGTTAGATTTATAATCAGTGAGATCCGCTGCTGTTATCCCATCAAGTTGGAAGGGAAGGCTGTTACTATAAGTGGATAATGTGATTTCCTGCTACTATCACCTCAAGGTGCCAACAGCATGGCACTGCTGTTATCATTCTAGGGTGTTCATGAACTCATGCTATTTTCTTCTGCAACTCTGGAAAGAGATATGTTGCTGTCACAATTGGGTAATGTAAAGCAGGTGTTTGAGAATTACATAGGCAGGCAGGGGAAAAGGAAGCACTCTGGGATCTAAAAAACTAACCACAGCCTCAGTTATGTTTTAAAAATAAGTGGTTGCTAAATAAGAGCTTAAAATTTTCACATCTCTCATTTAATTGGGCCTTGTCTACTTGTCCAGGTGTTTGGATATAGAAGAAAGAATATGTAAATTACATGTTACAGGATTGGGCAGAAAATAAGCCCCAACAAGCATTCCCTTTCCCCCACTGAAGTTTTTTAGGTAGTTGGTGCTTATCATCTAAATATATTAATTACATGTCATGGAAAGCAAATACCCAGCCACTGCTAATATTTATGGTATATGCTTGGATTATTTGAGAATTTCACATTAGACTAGCATTAACTGAATAGTGATAAATATTTTTATTTTATTTGCTCTATATTTCTGTAAACAAATTTCGAAAGCACACACACTCACACAACCCTGTATAAAATGCCTATCTAGGATCTTCCTCATTAGTAATTGGCATGTTTTTATAATTCTTTCTCAACCAGTGAGCTTGGTAGATTAGTCATTTTAGACTCACTTTTGTCCTTGTTTGTCACATCTACGTCACAGGGGTGTTGGAAAGATTAATTAGATAACATGCAAGATTCTTTGAAGATGAAAAGCACTCTGGAATTGCTAAGTGGTGCTAGCATTCCTCCATAGTACCTATAATCCTTTTATATTTATAAAATTTTATCCACCTCCTGTTAACCCTTCCTGCTAATATTATATACTCAGATTGCTTATTTTAAAAATTAACTAGCTTTATCTTTTCCTTCACAAGGCTCAAAATATTTATTTACCTATGTCCTTGTGGTCTCTCCTTCTCAGTTTCCCTACTAAGTATTAATATTTCTCTATCTGAGATTCTGATATAATTTATGAAATCTTACTGACTAGTTATTTTTTCCTACTTACATTTTTGCATTTGTTGGAATTGTGGTCTAGTTAGTATACCTAAAGAGCATTAAAGAGAAAAGGAAAAGTCACTATTACTCAATTTTAGAGGCTTATGCCATGAGAATCATTAATTTGGATCAAATGGAACAGTCTAAAGGGCTAACAAATCCACTTGTGCAATTCACTGAGCAAGAAAGAAGCAATTGCTCTTTTTCCAAGATCTAAAGTTTTCATAATAAGGAGTTATTTAAACATGTCTTTTATGATATTGAAATACATATTCAAGGAAATTTAATGAGGTGTCCCAAGTTTTCTAACTTCTGACCCTGGATGCAGTCAATGGTGTCTGCTGCCCATGAACAGTGGCTTTGGAAGCCAGACAGGGGAGAATTCCTCTAGCAGACACAATCTGTGATTAGAAGGTTCATTTCCAGGAAGCATCCAAACATAGAAACATTTATTTAGAGTTATCACAATTATTTTATCTACCTAAACTTGTAAAACAGAGATGTTCTCCTAGGATGAAATCCTGGAGGGTTTTTTTTTTTTTTTACAGCTCTGGCTATGAAGAACCCAGACATTACTTTTCCACTAATTTTTGGCATTTTCTATTCTCATTATAAATGGGACCATGAAATGCTAAATGTATCAAAAGTGTTTGAATGTATCAGCTTTTTAAAAGAGGTATTCTTCATATTATTCCTAAAGGATTAAACTGGTACTGACCAATTTTTTTTATCATAAACAGTGGTTAAAAAATACAGCTACATGCAAATGTTTTTATCTTTGTGTAATGAACCTAATCAAGCTCATATTTAAACATATTAAAATAATGTATTTCTCATGCTGCCTGTTTCAGATAGAATGAGCAGAAATCAATGAAACACCCACAAGATAAAATGGAAAATAATCTTGGCTCAATAGATTTACTATTGTTGTGTATATATATATATATATATATATATATATATATATATACTAGTAAATTGTATTGCTGTATGTATACATACAAACACATGCACACACACACACACTTTCATTATAATGTTATTATAGGAAAGCATATTTTTTAAAAGCCCCATTTCTTTTTCTTTTTTTTGATAAACAAAACGTTGTACCTAATTAATATATACAATTTGATGAGGTTGGAGATCAGTATGCACCCAAGAAACCATCACCACAATCTAGGCCATGAAACCTATCCATCACTGCCTAAAGTTTTCTATCATGTTCTTATTTCTCTTCCTCCTTTTTTTTCTTCTCCTCTTTTTCATTATTATTATTATTATTACTATTATATTGTGATAAGTATACATAACATAAGATCTTCCCATAGTACACTTTTAAGTATATAATACAGTACTGTTAACTAAAGGTACCATGCTATACAGATCTCTAGGACTCATTCATCTTGTGTAAATGAAACTTTGTGCTCTTTGACTAATACCTCTCATTTCCCCCTTCCCCCAGCCCTTGGCAACCACCATATATCACACTCTGCTTTTATGAGCTTGGCTATTTTAAATTCATCATATAAATGACATCATGATTGTATTTCTCTGTTTGGCTTATTTCATTAGCATAATAACCTCCAAGTTCATCATCCATGTTGTTGGAAATGGCAGGATTTCCTTATTTTTGAAGGCTGGATAACATTTCATTGTACGTATATGCCACATTTTCTTTAACCATCCATTCAGTAGTGGACATCTAGATTGCTTCCATGTCTAGGCTATTGTGAATAATTCACCAATAAACGTGGGAGTGCATATGTGTCTTCAAGATCCAGGTTTCAATTCCTTTGAATAAATACCGAGAAGCAAAATTGCTGGATCACATGGTAGTTCTCATTACAGTTTTTTAGGAACATCCATACTGTTTTCCATAGCAACCACAACAATTAATATTCCCACCAATGATGTGCATGAGTTCCCTTTTTTGTGTGTATTCTCACCAAGATTACATATATATATATATATATATATAATCAGAGTGCCAGAAAAAAAAGGACACTTTGATCAACATTGCTCAAGCAGTAGTTTACCATAATCAAAAATGTCTGGATGCTGATAGTAACCACTTTGAGCACCTCTTATAATTGCAGAAGTCAAATGTGACTTGTATTCATTTTTTGTTATCAGTGCATATTGAGTATTACAATTTTAACACAGTTTTCCTTTCTTAAAATGTGTATACATTTTTTGGCACCATATATATGTATATATGTGCATATATATGTGTGTATATATATATACATATATATATATATACATATATATGTGTGTGTGTGTATATATTTATATATAGATATATTTTTTTAATAAAAGCCTACCTAAAAGATGTGAGGTAACATCCGTTTACCCTGAGAATAGATGTACCTGTTAAGAAGGGCTCCAAAGAGCTAAATGGGCTCAAATTTGTAAACACAAGTCTAGCAGCCATTGCTCAACAGGGGCTTCTCACACATGCCACACTGAATTGCCTGCCTCCTGCACTGTGTCCCTGCTGTGTAAGCTGACTGTTAAAAGAGTTCCTAGGATTGAAATTCAACCAATAGGACTGGGACTTTTCTCATCCAATCGTAGCTGTGCAGCTATATCTTCATTTGTATATTCACTGACCAATCAGAGTGACTCTATTCTGAACAATCAGGACAGTGCTATTTGGACCAATCAAACTGTGAGGATTTGTAGTCCTCATTTGCATAGAAATGGAGCAATCAGGTATCAAGGGTGGGCACTTTCCTCTATATAAGACAGTTTCCCTTCTGTCTCAGAGAGCATGCTTTCAGTTTCCACCCAAGACTGCATTTCCTTAACTGAAACTGTAACACTGGAGTTTTCTCACCACCTGAAGTAACATTGGAGCTGCCCCATCGGAGCTGAGCCAATCCACTGGAGCAATAACACTGGAGCTATAACACTGGGTCTGCCTAACCAGGGCCTCCTCCCCAGGCTTCCTGGCTCTGGGCTCCTCGCCCAAGCTGTTCCACAGCTGAGCTGTTTCACAGTTGAGCTCTTTTCACTGAATAAAAGTCCCCTCCTTCACCACACCCCAATTTGGGGATTCCTGTTGTTCAATTGGTGGTGTTGATGTTCAGTTGACATTAAATGGTAGCAATGGTGAGATCTAAAGTGACAGCCCATTTTCTCTCCCAAGCCTGTACTGAAACCAACACATCAGCGCCTGCATGAGTCACTTGAGTTTAGTTGTCCTCCCAGTGGCATCAGAGGGTCTCAGGTAAGTCCTCTCTGATCCAACACGTCTCATGCTTTTGGTTGAGTCTTGGAGAATTTGTTTTAGGTAAGGAACCCTCATACAGTGACCATGGTTCACACATTTGGACTGAGAGAACCCCTCCATGTGATTCATGTTTGGTGACTAGGAGGGAAATCCCTGCATGGAATTTGCACTGGGGGGTTGTCCTCTAGGGAGGGTTTTCCTCCACTGTGTTTGGTACATAGGGAAGGTATCCTCCAGGTTGGCACTCAGCCTTGTCCATAAGTTTGTGAAGATGCTAACACTAACAGGCACTCGAAATGATGCTTTGCAAATGAGTAAACTATGCTCTAATTTTTTTTATACTAATCAGCCACCATCTTGGACTTGAGCTGATCACATGTACAAAAATCACTGTCTAGAGAATTGCAATTGGCTAGGCTTCTGGATAAAAATCACGCAAGATAATCTCAAGCTTTGTTGGCCAAGATGGGGTTCTTTGAAACCCCAAAGCTTGTCACTTTGCACACACAATTAGAACAAAGAAAATACTCCCAGAAACAATGGAAAGCTTTCTTTAACTGGCACCTTGAAAACTCTAAATGAAATCAAGAGGTTACTATCACCTCCCTTAGAGAAAGTAATTCTAAAGTGGGTAAACATCTTCTAAATTGGAAAAGGAAACCGGTACTTGGAAAACCAAAACTAAAAAGGGAATATTGGAGAGTTCTTCCTCTGACCCTTATGTCTGAAAATCCAAAGATAAGCTTACTGAAAGAAACTTAGAAGAGCCCTTACCAGCCCTTCTTGCTCACCGCACCCCTTACCTCCCACACCTGCCTTGCTCCTTGCCTTACTTCCTCCTCCTTTTCTTTCTGAACCTCCTTTTTTCTTTTCTCCCTACTTCTCTTAATATGCCTGACTCTCCCTCTTCTCTCTTGATAGCCCCTTTCAAAATTCTAACAGTAGGGGAAGAGAAATTCTAAATTGCTTATGCACCCTGGGCAAAAACCAGACTTTGGGCACTAGCAAAACATTGCAGTAATCCTAAAATTAATTCCCATAAATCTGAACAGCATTTCAAGTCTGATTATTGGCATCTATAAGCCTGGTCTTCCTGACATTTATAAACTTATTCATATGCTTGTGGGAAGTGTTTTGGCCTGAAATGGATGTGGGCAGTAGAATGAAAAGGTCCCCTGAGGGCTTTAAATTGACTGGTCCCTAGGGAATTGAAAAGGCACCAAAATACGTCATACTTAAATTTTTCCCCTCCAAATAAAGTGGAGTCATAAGCCATTGTGTGCAGGCAAAAGACGAACCTGTCCTTAACCAACTATTTTGATCAATTCTGATAAAATTTGGGAATTAAAAATTGAAGTGATGAAACTAAATTTCTTTAATTCCATTTCCATAATTGGCCTTTCAGAAACCCTTGGCACTCTCATAAAACAGCATGACCTTAATTGGGCAGCAAAAATGTTCTCATGAGATAGCTTCATTGGCAAATTAAGTATCTAAAACTTTAGAAAAAGACAGAGTCCAGTGTAATTCAAGCCTTAAACTACCAGGAAAAAAGTCACCAAATGAATGGCCCTTCAGTTGCAACAATTGAAAAGGAATGTCCCCAAGGTGACTACTTCCATAATCCAAGACAAAAACAAACAAACAAAAAAACCCTTGTTTTATTGTAAAATACCTGGACATTTTAAAAAGGATTGCCACAGATTTAAGCATTGACTGCAGCTGAATCCTGGTAAGGTTCCCCAGCCCCTCTCCTCCATATAATATTAAGGATGCTCTGGGGGTATTAAGGGGACATTTCCCTTCAAAGCAACAAGTTAGGGGAATTGTACATTAGAATTGGGGACAAATTGGTCACAGTCCTAGTTGATAAGGGACTACCTTGTACATCCTCAACCCTGAAACACTTTCAGTGTTCCCTCCCCAGAGTTCAGAGTTCACCCAGGTGATTGAGGTAGCCAAAAAAACCCATGAGAGTCTCAAAAGCACTACCTATTCCTTTCCACCTAGGATCCCACACTGGCACCCACCACTTCTTGTGCCATCAGCTCCTGTGAACCTTTTAGGAAGAGGTTTTCTGAAAGTGTATCAGGTACATATGTCCTTTTCCCCAAAGGGGGAAACGATGCTTGAACCATCCTCATCAGTTGATCCTGTCACAGAAATAAATGGCCCTTGTTCACATTCCTTTTTACCCGATTGGCCTCATTGGTAATATCCATACCATTCTTCAAAATCTTTCTGAAAGCCCCTGGGCAATATCCAAGATAGATGTGCCATATCCATTTATCACCTCCAACCGAAACACAGGCAGATTAAATAATGCTCCCCCTCCTCCGCAACATAAAATAATAACCCTTAAACCCTGAGGCCCTAGCTGGGCTACAACAGATAGTAGATGACTTTATATGCAAAAGACATGTTGTCCCTTCCATTAGCCCTTACAACACTCCTATCCTAACCGTCCATAAACCAAGTGGCATAGGATGGCAGTTTGTCCAATACCTAAGGGCTATCAATAATATAATCATTCCTTGACACAGAGTGGTCCCTGGCACCCATACTTTGCTCTTAAATATTCCCCCTAATAGCCAATACTGTCTTTGTAGTGTGTTTCTTAGCACCCCTGTAGATGTAGATAGCCAGTAAATTATTCTGCCTTCACCTGGGAAGGTCAGCAACTCACATGTATGGTTTTTCTTCAGGAATATACAGAAATCCCAACATATTTCTCCCAGGTTCTTAAGGATGATTTAGCCACCATTTTCTGTCCTAGTCCAATATGTAGATGAGAGGGAAATGCCTTGGTAACCTTAACCCAACCCCATGGAGGATGAAATAGACCAATAGGATACTATAGCCAAAGACTGGACCCAGTTGCTCAGGGACTTCCCCCCTGTCTTAAAGCAGTTGCCATGGTCTCTATCCTTGTAAAATCTACAGAGAAAATATTTATGGAGTCCCCTCTTACTGTCTGTGCTCCTCACTCTGTTGAAACTCTCCTCAGTTTTCATCATATCCAGCTCCTTTGTGCTAGCTATCTGGCTAACTATGAAATTCTTCTGTCTTCACCACACCTTACTACAACCCAGTGCAATTTGCTCAATCCCCCTACCCTGCTACCTCTTTCAAATGGCAACATTCTTCATGACCACATCACTTTGACTGACCAACTTTTTACCCCATGACTAGACCTTCAAGAAAACCCTTTCCTAATACAGATTGAGTGGTTTACTGTTGGTTCATACTTAGGGGGCTTAACAGTGGTTACCAAGCTGGGTACACTATTGTTTCTCTTTATGAGATCATAAGTCTGGTCCTTTTCCTGATGCTAAATCCACTCAGAAAGTGGAACTACAGGCTCTTACTAGGGCATGGAGCTGTTTTCACTGAATAAAATTTCCCCTTCACTGCACATCAAATTGGGGATTCCTATTGGTGTGGAATTGGTGGTAATGACCTTTAGTGACACATCTCATTATGGTTTAAATTTGCATTTCCCTGGTGATGGATAATGTTGAGCATTTTTCATATATCTGTCTTTATATATATTCTTTGGGGAAATGTCTATTTAGTTTCATTGTCCATTTTTTTAAATTGGGTTATTTGTTTCCTTACTATTAAGATATATGAATCTCTTATATATTTTAGATATGAACCCCTTGTCAGATATATGGTTTGCAAATATTTTATTTTATTTTGTACATTATATATTTGTTGCTCTTGACTGTTTTCTTTGCAGCACAAAAGCTTTGTAGTTTGATACAATACCTATTGCATATTTTTGCTTTTGTTGTTGTGCTTGGATGCAATAACATCCAAGATATTATTGCTAATGTTCTAAAGATTTTTCCTCATGTTTTCTTTTAGGAGTTTTATGGCTTCAGGTCTAATGTTTAAGTTTCCCATCCATTTGACTTGATTTTTTGTGTATGGTATAAGGTAATGGTCAACTTTATTATTTTGCATATCGCTATTCATTTTTCCCAACACCATTTATTGAAGAGACTATCCTTTCCCCATGATGTATTCTTGGCACTCTTGTCAGTTGACTGTGTATACATAGGTTTAATCCTGGGCTCTCCATTCTGTAACATCGGTATATATGTTTATTTTTATGCCAGTACCATACTGTTTGGATTACTGTAGTTTTGTAATATATTTTAAACTTAAGAAGTGTGATGCCTCCAGCTTTTTTCTTCTTTCTCAAAATTGCTTGTGTATTTGGGGTCTTTTGTGCTTCCATATGAATTTTACACCTGTAAGAAATGTTATTGGGATTTTGCTAAGGGTTACATTGAATCTGTAGATTACTTTGGGTAGTATAGACATTTTAAGAACATTAATTTTTTTAATACATGAACACAGAATGTCTTTCCATTTATGTATTTTTTTCATCAGTGTTTTTAAATTTATCGTATATAAGTCTTTTATCTCCTTGGTTGAGTCTATTTCTAAGTGTTTCATTATTTTTGATGCTATTGTAAATGAGATTGTTATCTTTATTACCACTTCAGATAAGCTGGTGTTAGTGATATAAATACAACAGATTTTCATTCATTTATTTTGTATTCTACAACGTTACTGAATTATTTTATTCTAATACAATTTATGTAGAAGCTTAAGAGTTTTCTACATATAAGTTTATGTCACCTGCAAAAATAGATAATTTTACTTCTTCCTTTGTTATTTGGATGCTTTTTATTTCTTGTCTATTGTTCTGGCTAGGATTTTAAGTACTATATTGAATAAAAGTGGTGAGAATGGGCATCCTTGTCTGGTACTGGCTTTTAGAGTAAAAGCTTTCAGATGTTAACTGTGGATTTTCATATACTTCCTTTATTGCGCTGAGGTATTTTCCTTCTATACCTAGTTTGTTGAGAGATTTTTATCACAAAATCATGTTGAACATTGTCAAATGCTTTTTTTTGCATTTATTGAGAAAATCATGTAATTTTTATTCTTCATTTTGTTAATATCACATTGGCTGATTTGCATATATTGAACTATCCTGGTATCCCAGAGATAAATCCCACTTGGGCATAATGTATGATCCTTTTACTATGCTGTTGAATTTGGTTTGCTAATATTTTGTTGAGGATTTTTGTATCCATATTCATCAAAGATATTAGCCTGTAGTTTTCTTTTCCTGTGGTGCCTTTGTCTGGCTTTCGTATCAGGGTTACGCTGGCCTCATAAAAAGTATTTGAAAGTGTTTCCTCCTTTAAATTTTGGAAGAGTTTAAGAGAGATTGGTATTAACTTTTCCTTTAATGTTTGGTACAATTCATCTGTGAAGGCATCTGCTTCTGGGCTTTGCTGTTGTTAGACTTTTTATGATGGATTCAATTTTCTTATGTGCTATTAGTGTGCGGACTTTGTATTTTTTTTCTTAATCAGTCTTTGTAGATTGTATGCTTCAAAGTACTCATTTCATCTAGATTGTCCAATTGATCAGAATATAATTGTTTATAATAGTGTCAAGATTTTTTAAACTTCTGTGTCATTGGTTGTAAAGTCTCCTCTTCTATTTGATTTTTTTTGTCTTCTCTCTTTTTTTTAGTCTTCTGAAGGTTTAATTTTGTCTCCTTTTTCTTTTCAAAAAATTAATTCTTTGTTTCATCTATTATTCTATTGTTTTTTTTTATTATACACTTCATTTATTTCTCCTCCAATCTTATTTCCTTACTTTAACTTTGGGCTTAATTTGTTCTTCTTTTTCTAGTTCCTTGAGGCATAATATTAGATTGTATATTTGAGATCTATTTTTTAATGTAAACATTTATCATTATAACCTTCCCTATGTGTACTCCTTTTGCTGCATCCCATAAGTTTTGATATGTTGTTCTTTTGTTTTAATTTATCTTGTGATATTTTCTAATTCCCCTTTGATTCCTCTTTGAACTGATGATTATTCAAGAGTATGTTATTTAATTTTCATGTATTTGTAAATGTTTCCATTTTCCTTCCATTATTGATTCTTAGTTTCATTACATTGTTGAGAAAAAAATATACTTATAATGATTTACGTCTTCTCAAATTTTTAGACTTGTGACTAGCATGAGATTGATCCTAGAAAATGCTCCATATGTGCTTGAAAATAATGTGTATTCTGCTGCTGTTGGATGGGATGTTCTGTACATATCTGTTAGGTCCATTTTTCTATAGTGTAGTTCAAGTTGGCTGTTTCCTTGTTGATGTTATGTCTGGATGATCTGTCCATTATTACACATAGAGTATTTAAGTCTCCTATTATTATCGTATGGCTATTTATTTCTCTATTCAAGTCTATCAATGTTTGCTTTATATATTTATGTGCTCTGGTGCTGGATGGATACATATGCCATATATATACTGGGGGTGCCAAAAAATGTATATACATGACTTATATTCATCTTTTGTTATTGGTATATTTTTTAAATATTAAAATTTTAATACAGTTTTTTCCTTTCTTAAAATGTGTATACATTTTTTTTTGGCACGCACTGTGTGTGTGTGTGTGTGTGTGTGTATTAGATTATACATATTATATATCTTAGAATAGATATAGATGTATTCATGTGTTCATGTTGAATTGACCCTTTTATCATTACTTAATGACCTTCTTTGTCTCTTGTGACAGTTTTTTACTTAAAGTCTATTTTAGGGTTGCTGTTTGCTGGTCAATGGGAGGGATTTACCCTCAGGCTGATTGATTGTGAAGACTTCCCATGACTACCATGGAAGAACTGTGGTGCAAGGGCTGACCCAATAGAGCAGAGTTCTCTTTAGCAGAGCTTTGGTGCCTTCCCAGTCTTCCCTCTTGGTGTGTTATCCTTGGAGGTGGCTGGATGATGCTTCGGCCATTCCGAAGCTAGCCACTGGGCCTGCCAGCCCTGGGACTTTCCAGGAGAGAACGTGTTGCAGGCCAAGTTCAGCTGTAGCCTGTGCCCTGCCTGGGGCAAATGGCATGAGCCACAAAGCAATCCAAAAATGGCCACCACCCACGCTGTGCTTGGAGGTGCCTTGAGAGGCCAAGCTGCAAACCAAGACCTGCTGTCTGCACTGCCAGACTGAAGCATGAGCCAAATCAGGCTGTTTATATGGAAAAGCCACTGGAAGCAGCATGGGTGTGCCCACAAGTTAGGTGGGGCGCCGTCTGAGGGAATAGCTAGGGCCGGACCAATGAAAGGAGATAGCCAGATTTATAAAGACTCAGATATGGCATCTGCCTGCATCTGCACAAAGGGACAATGGTCTCCACCAGCTCCTCCCTCTAGGAGAAGGGGCTGCCCCTCTAGCCTTCATCCTGAAGCTAAACAATTCAGTTCTTTCCTGTAAGTCCTTAGCAAAGAGTTTGTGTAGAAAAGCTAAATCACCTTCCTCCACAATGACAACCTAAAAGACAATATCAAAACCCAACATTTATTTAGGAATATTGAAGTACAATAAGAATCAGATAAAATTTATATGGTTACCTCTGGGAAGCAAGATTTAGGAATTTGAAGGAATGGCTAAAAGACTACAGTTTTGAATGACAAGCTTTAGAGGACTGTTTGAGTTTTAAACTATGTATATTATTTCAATAAAATAAATTTAATTTAAAATTTATACATAATGGAGTTTGTAACCTAAATTAAAACTATACCTAACATTGACCTATAGTTACCTATAGATGTGGTTTGAGCTTCCTTACCCTCTCTTGCATGCTTGTGTTAATATCATCCACAGTTTCTAGAAAACTAATATTCTATTCATCAAATGAACTCTTAAATGAAAAATCCCAAAACATCAAAATACATATATTTTAAAATGATCATTCTCACTATTGAATAACCCAAACCAAACAATAAGTATGATATGGAAAATAAAAATGAAATCCATAACTGTGACTGCTCATGTTACCAGCCATTTGTTGAAAAGCAGAAAATAGAGATGCAACAGATGATTAGGTAATCTTGTTTCCTACAGTATGTATTCTCTGGTGGGCTTATACAGCCAGTATTGTTTTGAATGATTCAAGAAAAGAAGTCACTCAGCCCCAATTACCCAGGGAAATATATCCTGTGTTTGCAACAGAGCACCTGCAGTGATACTATCATACAGATGTGCCAGATGGACTAAGAAATAGAAATGACTCTTTGGGGAAACCAAAAGAAACAAATTTCTGAAAAAAGTATCCATTGACATTAGCACACCATGTAATTTCCGAGAATTAAAAAAAATTTAGAATCTATAAGGAAAATAGTTTTTCCCCTTCTGAATTCTGTGCCATTTCATGTACATTAAAGATGATCATGGTGGTGGGAATTTAAGGAAAAGTCAGCAAGGCCCCTAAATCCAAAATAAGTTCTTGGGGGTATAAAGGAAAATGAGAAAATGCTTTTTAAGTGCAATGATCACAAAAATATTTCTATTATACTCATCTGCATGTGAATATGTGAACACAGTGACCTACAGTGAAGAACAATATGGTACTAAATCATCATTTTTGCCAGATTCTGCTTCTTCTATCCCAGAATGATCCTTCTCCCAAGATTCACTTTCTTATGTTCTAGCATCAAAGACATAATGAATAATAAACTAGTAAACTCTTCTTCTTTGCTTTTCTTTCACCAACTTGAGACCTTCACACAGTTTAAGCTTTATTTATTGAGTACTGTGCTGGCTCTGACAATATGATGTCTAACAGTTAAGTTCACAAATTCCTCCTAGAAAAGGTGCTATATACTTCATTGCTGAATATCACTGCAGTCATCTTCAAAGTACTCCCCTTGGGAAGCTATGCACCAATGCCAGCACCTGGTCTATCCTTCAAAGCAATTTTGGAGCTTTTTATCCGGAATGACCATCAGAGCTGTTGTAGTATTACCCTGGATGTCCCGAATGTCATCCAAATGTCTTCCTTTCAATATATCCTTTATCTTCAAGTAAAGAAAGAAGTCATTGGGGACCAGATCAGGTGAGTAGGAATAGTGTTCCAATACAGTTATTTGTTTACTAGCTAAAAACTCCTTCACAGACAATGAGTGCCATGTGAGCTGTTGCATTGTTGTGATGCAAGGGCCTTAAATTGTTGGCAAAAAGTTCAGGTCACTTTAGTCTAACTTTTTCATGCAGCCTTTTCAGCACTTCCAAATAGTAAACTTGATTAACTGTTTGTCCAGTTGGTACAAATTCATAATAAATAATCCTTCTGATATCAAAAAAGGTTAAAAACATCATTGCAACAAGTTCGTGAACTTAATTGTCCTACCTCATATATATTGCTGCTTCAGAGGGAAATGCTTTAAAAATATCTATTAACTCTATCTGGCATAATGTGTCATTTATGGTGTCACTGTTTATTGATTTTCTGTCTGAATGATATATCCATTGAAATCAATACTGTGTCAAAGTACACGACTATGATTGTTTTACTGTCAATCTCTCCCTTTATGTCCATTAATATTTG
>NW_017732809.1:2552-51634 GCF_001890085.2 Hipposideros armiger | reverse complement strand
CTTAGTCAGGATGACTGTAAGTTATGGAGAGAAAGCCTGGCCAATTCTTTGTCAAATAATTTTGTTTTTAAAGAAATATGGGACTGTATTGTCAGTATTTAAAGGTGTACCAACTGAATTGGCATCTTGGCAGCTTATTCTCTGGTGGTAGTTTTGTTCTATAGAACAAAAGTGTATAGAACACTTACGGCTAAGGCTGTCTTCATCTCTTTACTACTTCCTCATTGCATCTCTAACCTTCTGAACCTGCAAAGATTTTTTTGGTTGACCACTATCATTTAACCTTTTGCATTTTAATTATATATGCCTTGGTGTGAGTTTCTTTGGGTTCATCTTATTTTGGACTCTGTGCTTCCTGAATTTATACAACTGATTTCTAAGCCAGCTTAGGGTAGTTTCCAGTCATTATTTCTTCAAATATGTTTTCAATCCCTTTCTTTCTCCTTCTTCTTCTGGAATCCCTGTGATATGAATGTTGTTATACTTGATGCTGTACCAGAGGGCCCTTAAACTTTTCTCATATTTTAAATTCTTTTTTCTTTTTTCTGTTCTGATTGGGTTTTCTGCTACCTTGTCTTCCAGGTCACTGATTCAATCCTTGGCCTCATCTAATCTGCTGTTGATTCCCTCTAGTATATTCTTTATTTCAGTTATTGTATTCTTCAGTTCTGACTATTCTTTTATGATTTCTACCTCCATTTTTATGTTTTCTATTTTTTGTTGAAGTTCTCACTGAGTTTATCTATTCTTCTCCTAAGTTCATTGACCATCTTATAACCAGTGTTTTGAACTCTGTATCTGATAGATTGCTTGTCTCCATTTCATTTAGTTCTTTTTATCTGATGTGGTTTTTTTTCTTCTGTTCTTTCATTTTTGATGTTTGTCTCCCATTTGTTCACGTTAGCTGGCTCCCTGCATTTGTTTCTATGTGTTAGGAAAATTCATTATGTCTCCTGGTATTGACAGAATGGTCCTATGTAGAAGGTGTCCTATGACCCTCAGTGGTGCAGTTTCCCTGGTCACCTGAGCTACATGCTCCAGGGGTGTTTCCTGTGTTGGTTGTTTGTGTCCCCCTGTTGTAGTTGGGCCCTGATTGGTGCTAGCACATCACTGGGTGAAACTGACTCTCCTGCTGTCCAGCTGTGAGGGCTGTTTGTGACTATTGTAAAAGAGCTGTTTTTCAGGGGCTGACTGCCAGAGACTCTGAGACTCTGGTGCTACCAAAGGCTGACCTTTGGGTATGTTGTTTGGGAGCAGGTTGGGTGGGGCTCTGGTGCTATCTGAAGCTGACCACTGGGTGTGTTTGGTCTGGAGCCTCTTGTGAGGGGCTCTGGTGCAGGACAAAGTCAACACTACTTGTTCCAAGCTTGGGGCCACTTGGTAAGATCTACAAAGTGATTTGCCACTGGTTGCCAATTGTGATGGTCTTAGAAGCAGTTGGGAGATGCTACCCTACAATCAGAGGCTTGCTGTCACTTTTGTTAGGCTTGGGACCCTTTTTTGGCAACTATTATGTTAGCTGAGGTCAGCCCCCACTTGTTCCAGGCTTGAGGCTGCTTATTTTTAGCTATGGTTACTGGCCAAGACTGGCCACCACTTATGCAAGGGTTGAGGTTAGTTGATTGAAGTTACAATGCAAGTTGAGACCAGTTACTGCTTGTGCTGGAGTTGGGGCTGCTTGGCAGGAGCTACAATGCACACTGAGGTTGACTGCTGCTTGTGTAGTGTTTGCAGAGCTTTGAGAAAGTCTGAAGCTCAAGCCTAGGGCAGCCACCACTCATGTGCAGATTGAAGTCCTTTGAATGAGTCTGAGCATGATCCAAGTCTGGTTACTTGTGTGAAAGAGCCACCGGAAGAGGCCCAGGCCAGGCAAGTGAGTTGACTGGAATAGAGTTTCAGGGAATCACCAGGGCAGGGAAAATGGTTCTAGCCAGGTTAATGGAGAGCACAGCTTTGGTACATATTTGCATCAGGCCAGTTGGGTAGGATGAGAGCTCAACAAAGGAATAATTGCACTTGCCAGAGCTTCTGTCCTCAGAGAGAGTTGGTGCCGGACCTGTGGCCATTCAGCCCTCACACTAAAGTTAGTCAATTTAGTTAATCCCCATTTTTCCCTGGTGCTTTTTGAGCTTCTGCCCCAGTGCTGGAGCTTAGACCAAGTGAATGTGTGAGTGAGTCTGTGCATGGGCCTTTTAAGAGAAGCACCTTGGTCTCTAGAAAGACCTTCTTTATCTTTCCTGAACACCATCCCCACTGGTTTTCATATCCAGATGATATAGGGATTCCTCTTCTTATCACTGGTACTCCAGGGGACCTGTGTGGGACAGGGACCCCCTGCTCCTCATGAGGGACCTCTTCAGCTGAGATATCCATCCCTCCCATTTCTTAATTGCCACACCATGGGTGTGAGTCCTGCAAGTTCCATATCTCTGCCCCTCTTACCAGTCTCAGTGTGGCTCCTTTATATTCTCAGTTATAGCATTTCTGTTCAGCTAGTCTTCAGGTGATTCTTGGTGACGGTTGTACTATAACTTAGTTGTAATTTTGATGTGATCATGGGAGGAGGCACACTCAGAGTTTACCTACTCCACCATTTTGACCAAAAGTTTCTGTCTCTATTTAGATGCTTTTTAGCACAAGATTTGATTTAATCCACGAGCTGTATGAAAGGTCTCTATAAACATAATATCAGTGGACAAATCTATAAATATGTATCATATTGCCTTTGCATATCATATTATATCTACATTTCTTGACCAAATCTGGGTTTTCCCAGCAGTCTCCAGAGTAGCTGACAAGCAAGGAGAATTCTTTAGGATAATATTAGTTTGGCTGAATTCAGTTGCAAATTGTTTTCTCTCCTTGCAGATGTGAATTAGCTGAGGTGTGAAATCATCATCATATTTTGGCACATTACTGAGGTGCTTGGATGGAGCTTTTCTTTAAAAAATAAGCAAAGAATTAAACCGTGGGAGAGCTTACAATGCAGCTGGAAATAGCAGTCTCTGATGAGCAAACTAAATCAATAACCAAAATTAAATAATGTTCTGAAAAATGATCCTGCTGCAAACACTCCATTACACTGCATCTCTGACATCCCCTTGCTAAGGTCAGGAGCCAGGACAGACTCAAATCTTAGGAATACTGCCCTTCAAGACTGACATGGAACCAAATTTAAAACAAGATGCCCACCTGGAAAAGAAATTAAAAGGCAGCCTGAAACATGTTACATGAGAATATTATTTATTTGGTCATGCATAACTGAAAGTCCAACCATTTTGGTCTGAAAACATTGAGTAATCGGGAGTGATGCTATGAATGTACCCTGAAGTAATTAAGTGAAGTTTTGTGTGTTAATACAAGATGAATGACTATGCTGCAAATATCTCAAGAGGGCACATAGAAACTGAGACGAAATAATCTACTAACCAAAAATAGTTTTGCCTATTAATGCTTTACAGATTTCTATAATGGCATTAATGCTTCATAAATCTCAAAATGGGCCCAAACGATCTCTCAACCAATGTTCATTGGCACCTATTCAATGCTAACAAGAGTCCCCAATTTGAGGTGCGGTGAAGGAGGGGACTTTATTCAGTGCCAACAGCTCAGCTACGATACAGCAAGGCTGTGGAACAGCATGGCTATGGAACAGCTCAGGTGTGATACAGCTCAGCTATTGAACAGCATGGCTGTGAGACAGCTCAGTAGTGATATAGTTCAACTATGATATAGCACAGCTATAGAACAGCATGACTGTGAGGGAGCCCTGTGGGGATGTGGCCCTGGATGAGGCAGCTTCACTGTTGCAGCTCAGCCCGTGTTGCAGCTCTGCACCAGTCTGCACTGGCAAGACAGCTTTACTCTACTCTGTACCAGTAAGACATTTTCACTAAGACAGCTTCATTTAATTCTGGAGAGACAGCTTCAGTGTTACAGCTCCAGCATGGGAAATGGAGTCTTCGGTGGAAGCAGAAAGTGTGCTCCATAAAACAGAGGGAAGCTGATTTACATAGAGAAAAGTCTTTGACTCTGTTCTCTGACTGGTCCATTTTCATGTGAGGATTCCAAATCCTCACAGTTTGGTCCAAATAGCACTGTCCTGATTGGTCCTAATGGAGCTGCTCTGATTGGTCAGTGAAGACCATGTTAATTAGTATTTAGCTGCACAGCTCTGATTGGATGGGGAAAGTCTCAGTCCTATTGATTGAAATGTGATTCCAGGAACTCCTTTATAAGGGTTGGATCTGACAGCAGAAACGCAGTGCAGATAGCAGGCAGCTCAGTGCAGGTTTCTTTCTGAAGCACAGCTTATATGAGAGGACCATGTTCAGCAGCAGCTCATAGGCTCTGTTTTTAAATTTGAGTACAATTAGCCATTATCAACAGACACCTTCATTCTCGGGATTGACACTTCCATAAAGGAGATATATTATAAGATGCACATCTTTCTTCAACTAAGGACTTTTATGGAACCTGTCAGCTCTTATAGAACCTCTCCATTCTTGATAGCTTTATATAGAAACAACCTACTGAATGGTACAGAGAATGAGGAAGCTCCCTCATCAAAGCAAAAGAGTCACATGCAGTCACAATACCTGCATCAACAGTGGTGAACACAAAAATGCAACATGTACGCATATCTATTTTTAAAACAGTATCACAAACACTTTTAGTTATATTCATAGTAAGACAAGCAATTCTGAGTTTTGTTGAGGTGGGTAAAGTTGTCTTGGTACTAACATAATATAATTTGGCAAATTACATTTTTTAGTTCTAAAACTTGTGATGATGACAGGGAGAATATTGCCTTTTCACCATTTTGTAATTTTTAATATTAAAAAATGTGTTCTCATTTTATTGAAATACTGCCACCAAGGTTTTCCTGGAACTTTCCTCAGCATCTTTCCCTGCGAGGTGGGCCAGGCTGAGTAATCTGCAGCATGTTTCCTCTAAATAGGGAAAAAGTGGTAATAGTTTTCCCACTGAATTCTGGCCTGAACAGGAGGGGAGCGGGTGTCCATTCACAAGTATTTACTGATGAACCTCCTTGCTCCAGCATGTTTTTAGGCATTAAGCACCATAACTAAGTTGGGGCCATGTCCACTCTATGTCAAGGTTATATTCAGGGCCACAGGCTTGACTGGGACTAGATATTCCTATTTTCCAAAATGCAAGTTTTATTACTCCAGGTACAGCATAACTTTGAACCAAAATATAAATGGGAAATCATTGGCAAAATGAGGTGAGTGACAAAAAGTTCTTAAAAAGGCTCTTCCATCATAATAATGTATCAGAAATATCAAAGTGTGTTTCCACATATAAAAAATAGTGTGGAAGCAATGATTGAGGATACTGTAAGACATTTCTTGACTCCCTAATACCTTTAAGTTATTCAATTTTGACTAGAAGTTTAAACATAAGTAAAATCCAAAAATTAATTAAATAATTTACTTCCAATTATTTTCACAGAACATCACTTGAATTATTATGTTTGAAACATAGTGAATACAAACAAATCGTATTTTACTGTCTATAAAAATGTACAGTCTTCTTCTGAAACAAACACTTCACAATAATTTTTTGTCACAAAATTTGTTACTGAGCTGAAGGTTAGCCC
Source organism: Hipposideros armiger (assembly GCF_001890085.2). Taxonomy (NCBI): domain Eukaryota; kingdom Metazoa; phylum Chordata; class Mammalia; order Chiroptera; family Hipposideridae; genus Hipposideros; species Hipposideros armiger. The sequence continues at coordinate 46,014 of NW_017732809.1, read as the reverse complement.
TGGCCAGGATGACTCATCAAAGCCAGCAAAGATATTGGTGAAGTCCAGGAGGGCAAGTAAACAACGGTGTTCCTGTTGTCCAGGAACACCTAAAAATATTCAAAAATGTGCTGGTCTTAGTTCTCAAACACTGCTTTTCCCACTTTGTGAATTAAGAATGCCTGTGACCTGGTTAAGCAAATACTCAGTGGAAGGATAGCCTATATTTCATGATGAAACACAGGAGAAAATAATACACACCTTGTCTTTCTATGACTAATGCAAAAATCTAATCATTCACTCCATTCCATGGCTCACACTGGGTTTAAACAGCTAGAGCCTGTCTTTCAGGTAAAAAAGACTCAATATTCCTCTTGAGAAGAAATTAATTGCTAAAACAGACTGAGGTGAAATAGAGTTCTGTCTTCTGTCCTCAATGCAGCCATTTTTCTCTTTTAATCTTGCTCTTCCATTTAAGCAGAATGGAAATTTGGATCTTTGCCTTGAGCAAATTTAACTTCCAAGTTTCAAATTCTGGGACCCTGTTTAATTGCAGAGGTGAGCTACTCTTGTAAGAATTCTAAAATCAGTCAACTTCACTGCTCAAGAGCAGGAAAGGGGTAAAGCAATGTTCCAGTTCTTAAGTCACACATCGTTCTTATGGAACCCTGTGCCTGTTTTCCTTATTCTGCACAACCTTGCTGGATTAATCAATACTGCAAAGTTAACATGGCACAGAGGGCTCAATAGTAAGAAAAGACAAAAAGCAGGCCCAGCATGGGCATGGTTTTTATCGTGAGATATCAGGAAGGACAATGCTGAGGGAAATGTTCCTGTTGTAGGCTTCAGCCAATTGATCAGAAAGAACCTTCTTCTGCCAAGATGGCTTACTCTTCCAAAATGATAATTGGGTTCTAGAAAGTAGAAACGTATGTTTATTGAACAAGAATGTAAAAGGAAACCTGATATATTAGTAAGAAATGGAACTAATAGGATAAGTGATAGATGATGATAGAAGATGATAGATTGATAGATGATAGATAGATGATAGATAGATAGAAACTTATTATGAGAAATTGGCTCACACAATTATGGAAAGCCCCAAGACCTGCAGGATGAGTCACCAAACTGGAGAGCCAGGAACACTGATGGTGTTATATATTAAAGCTCAGAATGCTGGAGAACCCAGGAAGAGACAACAGTTTGAAGACCATGATGCAGGAGGAATTCTCTGTTACTCAGGATGGGATCAGCCTTCTTGTTCTATTGAGGCCTTCAACTGATTGGATGAGGCCCATTCATATTATGGAACACAATCTGCTTTATTTAGTCAATTTAAATGCAAATCTCATCCAAAAACACTCTCACAGAAATACCCAGAATAATATGTGATTAAATATCATGACACCCCATGGCCCAGACAAGTTGGGACATAAAATAAACCATCGTACCCGAGGTGCTAGTTTATCTGATGTGCAGGGTCAACCCCAGCATTATCAGCCAAACCTCAGTCTACTCTCAGTTCACTTTTGGCTCCTACTCACAATAATTGTGTAGAATGTTTAGGTGTTGCCTTTCTTTGCTCTTCTTTAACTTGGTGTCAGATAAAATTGCTTCCTTTCCATGGACCTACTTATAACCTAAGAGTGTAGAGATGAAGATATGACATTGACTTATTTCTTTTTTTTTTTTAAAGATTTTTATTGGGGAATTGGGGGATGGGAAGAGTGCTGGGGAATTGGGGGAAGGGGAACAGACAAGTTGCTGTCGTTTTTTTCTTCAGTCTAGTTGTGGAGGATGTTGCTTCACTGGCCCAATTTGGCACCATCATTGTGCTCTTCCCGGGCAAGGTAGATCAGTCACCGGCTTCTGGATGGCCACTCTTGGCAGCTGCTGGCCACTCACACTGGCTGCTGGCTACACACGGTAGCCCAGCTCCAGGTTGAGCTGTTGTTCAGCATCTTAGCTGTGGAGGGCAGTGTCACTGGCCCTCATATGTGAGATCCGAATTGGGTCCCTCTGGCATCCCAAGCCAGCTCTTAACCAATGCGCCACTAACCCTGGTTTATTTCTTTATAAATATCTCTTTTCTTTTCTTCTTTATCATTTTGTGTTAATCAATGCTCAGGCAAATGTTCTAAATATCTAGCAAACTTCCATTATGCATTATCAATAAACCTACAATATATAAAAATAATAATTGGTATTTATTGATGTAACTTATTAATCAAAAGATGAAGTCACCTCATATTTGATAAAAAAGCAAAAGAAATTCAATGGAGAAAGGGTAGTCTTTTCAATAAATGGTGCTTCAACAATTGTGAAAAAAAAATGAGAATCTAGAGCTGAAATACAATGAAAAATAATAAAACATCTAGAAGAAATAATAGGCAATGGGTATATTGATATAACACCAAAAATGTGACCCATGAAACACAAAATGTTGATAAATTAGATTGCATTAAAATGAAAAACTTGCTTAGCAAAAGATACTATTAAAATATTTGAAAGAGAGCTGACCGAGTGGCTCAGTTGGTTAAGAGTTAGCTTAAGAGTGAGAGTTCTGACTAATAGGGCCGCCAGTTCAATTCCCACATGGGCCAGTGATGCTGTGCCTGAGTTAAGCTACCGCTGACTCAGCTGGTGACAGCATGTGCTCCTAACAACAAGACTGCCTGTTTGATGGTGGGCTATGCCCGCCCACAACTAAGACTGAACTCAGCACCTTGAGCTGAGCTGCCGCCCGGATGGCTCAGTGGATACAGCATGCGCTCTTAACAACAAGGCTGCAGGTTCGACTCCCGCATGGGATGGTGGCTACGCCCACCCACAACTAAGATTAAACACAGCACCTTGAGCTTAGAGGCCACAAGCTGCCAAAGGGCAGCCAGATGGCAACTGGCACCCTCCACAACTAAGATTGAAGAACAACAACTTGGCTGGTCTCCTTATCCAATTCTCCAACACTGTTCTCCCCCAATTTCCCAATTTAAAAAAAATATTCGAAAGATAAGTCACACACTAGGAGAAAATATTTGTAAAACATGTATCTGATAAAGGGATTACATCCAAAAAATATACAAAGAATCCTTAATCTCAATAATAAGATAAAATCTAATTATAAATGGTCAAAAGATCTGAACAGACACCTCAATAAAGAAGATATATAGATGAAAAAATAAGGAAAAGAAATGATGCCATTAGTCATTAGAGAATTGGAAATTAAGACAATAATGAGATACCACCACACAGCTATCTCACACAGTCTTATCATGTTATCTAACAATTGTATTTTTAAGTATTTACCCAAATGATTTGAAATTTTACACCCACACAAAAACCTGCACATGAATGTTTATAGCAGTATTCATAATCACCCAAACTGGAAGCAACCAAGATGTGCTTTAACAGGTGAATAGATAAACTCATTATGCTACATCCATACAGTGAAATATTATTTAACAATAAAAATAAATGAGCTACCAAGTCATGAAAACACAGGGAAGAATTTTAAATGCATATTGATAAGCAAAAGAAGCCAGTCTGGAAAGGCTACCTATTGTATTATTCTGATTATATTGCATTCTTGAAAAGGCAAAACCACAGTAATTGTAAAAGATCAATGCTCACCAGGAGTTTGGGGAAGAGGTGCAGCATTGAAAAGGTAAACAACAAGGGATCATTTAGGGCAGTGAAACTGTTCTGTAGGATAATGTAATGCTGGATACATGATGCATTTGCCAAAACCCATAGACGTTTATAACACTAAGAGTGAACCTTAATGGATCACATTTTTAAAATTGTTCAGAAGTTTGGAAGATATCAGGCTAGAATACAGACTGAAAAAAAATGATCTAACTTTATTACAAATGTAGGAAACCAATTCACTGAAGATGGTGGGGAAAAATGCTGGCCTTAATAATTTGGAATTGAATGTATTCTGTAAGACGGATGACAAAAGGAAGCACACATAAGCACTGCACGCTAGTTGCAGCTGTTTCCCACAGGGGTCTAGGTTAACCATTCTGATACTGCTACGTATGTTACTAGAACTGAACAATTGAATAAATGCATGGGGGATGCTGGAAGCCAGGTTGCTCTCCACAGGAGATGGAGTTTACAGATAAGCTAGGAAAGGAGGTTGTGTTTGATACATGTGGCAATACGCTATATTAGAAACATCAGTATGAACTTATATTTAGCTTAATATAGATATAGATGGTTACACATATAAATATTTATAAATATGAGAATATAAGCAGATTAGTACATAGACAACTTTCCTTTCTCTGTCAGCTTAGTGGGCCTACAAGAAATAACACACAGTAGCAATGAGCATGTCAAATACCCAGATCTTGGTTTCTACAACCACTTTCTAATAAAAGGAACCAGGGATAATTAGAGAAATTGTTAGTTCTAGGACTGAGGCAGGAAACATGTATGATCAGCCTAGAACACCTTGTACTGCCAGAAAGTAGAGTGCTAAAAACAAACAAACAAAATGGAGAGATGTCAAAGAAACATAGTGTCCCATCTAAATTTTCCAATGAAAAAACTAGAATAATTTCAGCAGCAAATAAGTAGTATTGAAGTGTAACTCAAAATATAAAATACATATCTATGAGTCCATACTGATATAAACATACGACTGAATTTAAAAAATGAGAGAGAAGAACTATACTTCTCATGCATAATAATTCTAAAACATTTATGTAGATATTCTGCTCTTGAGGAGGTAAGAGCATAACACCCACTCCTGAAGTGTGGGATGCACATAGTGACTTCCTTCCAAAGAGGGCAATGTGAAAAGGGGGGGAAATAGCAACTTTGCAGTGGAGAAACCTGACAAATACTACCTCAGCCAGGAGATCAACATCAACTGTGACAAGTCATGTTGATAGTATGTACTGCTGATATGATGTGATGAAAATGATACTCTATCTCTATGATCTTCCTCCCAAAAAAAATCATAACCCCAGGCTAATAATGAGAGAAACAGCAGAATATCCCCTCTTAAGGGACATTCTACAAAATGCCTGACCAATAGTCCTCAAAACTGTCAAGATGATCAAAAATAAGAAAATTCTGAGAAACTGACGCAGTCTAGAGGAGCCAGAGGAGACCTGATAACTAAATGTAATGTGGTATGCTGGATGGGATCCTGGGACATAAAAAGAATGTTAGATAAAAACTGAGAAACTATGTATAAAATATGGTTTTTAAACAATGTGTATCAATATTGATTCATTTACTATAACAAATGTACCAAACTAATGTAAGATGTTATTAATAAAATAAATTAAATGTAAGGTATATGAGAACTCTCTGTATTATTCTCACAATTATTCTGCAAATCTAAAACCATTGTTTAAAAAAGATAAATGTATCATCTAGTTACACGTTACCTTTAAAAATTATTTTAAGCATTCCATTATAGTTATAAAAATTATTTATTCAAAATTATATTTTGAAATTTATTTTATAAACAGCTCTATAATCTAAATAAGTTTATATTACTTATTTTAAGGAGTCAATCAGATTAATAATTCTTTATTCCCCATTTTTTTTAAATCATTTAATATGAAAATGCCACATATCTCAGGGGTTATCCTGACTCCTATAAACTGAAGAGGCTGTTTCAGCCAGCCATGTATAACAATGGATTTTTTTTTATGGTTAAAACTGAATTTATTTCCCATATTCTATTGTTCTTTATGATTATGTTTCACCAATATAAATGCCAAAATAACATAAAATACAGTAAAATAAAATATCAGAAACCTAAATAAATCTTTGAATTTACTAAGCTAATTTTGTTATCATCTAGCAAGACCATATCTAAAATCGGCAAGTAGATTTCCAGTCAAGATGGTAGAGTAGATAAATACTGTGCTTGCATCCTATCTCAACCACATCAAAATTATAACTAAACTACAAAACACCATCATCAAGAATTGCGTGAAGTCCAGATGAAAATAAGTCTTACAACTAAGAATATACAGAAGAAGCCACCTAGAGACTGGTAGGATGGATGGAGATGTGGAACAGGATGGTCCCACACCCTCTGTGGCAGTTAAATTTCAGGAGGTATATCTCAGATGTAGAGGTTCCCCCTGAGGCATTCCAGCCCCACACCAGGCACCCCAGCCAGGGTTTCAGTGCCTGGAAAAGAAGTCCCCACAACTTCTGGCTGTGAAAATCAGTGGAGATTGTGGATGAGTGAGATGGAGAGCTGCTGGAGTCTCAGGCACTCCTTTTAAAGGACCTGCACCCAGAATTACTCACTGATGGACTTACTTGTTCTGAGCTCCAGCACTGGGACAGCAGCTTGTAAGTTACCAGGGACGTATGGAGAGGAGCTTATTTGTCTGGGTTCCAAGTGAGGGATGAAGAGGTGAGTCCTCCACTGACCCAGCATGCAAACACAGGTGGGCACCACATCTGAGTCTCCTTCAACTTAGCTAAAACTATTTGCCCTGCACTGGTAATTCCCTGAGACTTTGCCCCACCCTACTGTGAGCTCAACCAAGCTGCTTCCAGTGGCTTTTCCATACAAACGGCTTGTCTTTGCTCATGATGCACACTTTCCTAAACTCTCTTAAAGGTTCACAACCCCAAACAAGCAGCATCTTTCCTTGGTGTGCCTTGTACCTCTCACTAAGCAGCCTCAAGCCTGGCATTTGTGATAGCTGGCCTCAGTTTTTGTTTTGGCCTCTCCCAGAAGCCTTCAAGCCCAGTGCAGTGGTGACCATCTGTGGATTGTTTTGTGAATTGTTTCAGGTGGCCCCAGGGAGAGCACAGGCTACTGCTGAACTTGGCCTGCAGGAAGACCCCTCCCAGTAGACATTTGGGCAACACTCCAGGTAACTGGTATCAGGTCCAGCTGGAGCACCAACCAACTACCTTCATGGCCAACACACTGAAAGGGCAGACTGGATAGGCACCAAAGCTCTGTTAAAGTGAATCCAGCTCTGTAAGGTCAGCCTCTGCACAACAGCCCTGCCACTATAGTCACAGCCAGTCCTCACAACCAATCAGCACAAAGGGTCAATTCCTCTCACTGATGTGCAAACAGCAACCAGGGCCCAATTACAAAAGGAGAACATACACAACCCACAAAAGAGACACACCTGGAGCACCTGGCTCAGGTGACCAGAGAGAATACGCCACTGGGTCCCACAGGACACTTACTTTATAAGGCCACTCTACCAAAACCAGGAGACATAGCAGTTCTACCTAATATAGAAACAACCACAAGGAAGCAGCCAAAATAGAGTGACAATGAAATATGTTCCAAATGAAAAAACAGAATAAATCTCCAGAAAAAAAGCTAAACAAAATGGAGACGAGCAATATACCAGATGCAGAGTTCCAAACACTGGTTATAAGGGTGCTCAATGATCTCAGGGAAAAATTCAACAAAAATAGAAAACATAAAAATAGAGATAGAAAATATTTTTTAAAAACTAGTCAGAAATGAAGAATATAATAACTGAAATGAAAGCATACGTTAGAGGAAATTAACGTAGATTAGATGAAACAAAAGTTGGAATCAGTGATTTAAAAGATAAGGTAGCAGAAAACACTCAGTCAAAACAGCAAAAAGAAAAAAAGGATCTAAACAAATGAAGATAGTTTAAGAGGTCTCTGCGGTAACATCAAACTTGCCAATATTCACATCATATGGGTACTAGAAGGAGAAGACAGAGAGCAATGAATTGAAAACCTATTTGAAGAAATAATGACAGAAAACTTCCCTTACTTGGCAAGATAATAGACATACAAGTCCAGGAAGCCCAGGGAGTCCCAAACCAGATGAACCCAAAGAAGCCCACACCAAGACACATCATGATTAAAATGCAAAAGTTTAAAGACAAAGAGAAAATCTTTTTTTTTAATTAAAATTTATTGGAGTGACAATGGTTAGTAAAATTACATAGGTTTCAAGTGTACAATTCTGTAATACATCATCTATATATCACATTACACACACACACACACACACACACACACACACACACACACACGGAATACTACTCTGCCATAAGAAAAGATGAAATAGTGCCATTTGTGGCAAAATGAATGGATCTTGAGATTATTATGCTAAGCGAAGTAAGTCACACAAAGAGAGAATCTTAAAAGCAGCAAGAGAAAAGCAGTTAGATACCTACAAGGGAGCTCCCATAAAACTGTCAGTTGGTTTCTCAACAGAAACTTTGCAAGCCAGAAGGGATTGGCAAGAAACATTCAAAGTGATGAAAAGCAAGGACCTATAAACAAGATTACTCTATCCAGTAAGACTATCATTTAGAATCAAAGAACAGATAAATATCTTCCCCCACAAAGAAAAGCTAAAGGAGTTCATCACCAACAAACCAGTATTACAAGAAATGTTAAAGGAACTTCTTTAAGAAGAAAAAGGAGAAAAAAGATTATAAAACATGAATAATAAAATGAAAATAATTATATGTCTATCAATAGTTACTTTAAATGTAAATGAATTAAATGCTTCAGTCAAAAGACATAGGCTGGCTGAATGGAGAAGGAAAAATAAAACAAAAAGACCCTTACATATGCTGCCTACAAGAGACTCACTACAGAACAAAAGATACAAACAGACTGAAAGTATAGGATTTGAAAGACATTTCATGAAAATGGAAACAAAACAAAACAAAAAGCTAGAGTAGCAGTAAGTATCGCTACTTATGTATTTAAAGCCAGACAAAATAGGCTTTAAAACAAAGGCAAGAGACAAAGAAGGACCCAGTATCCCATTTCTGGGTAATAATCCAAAGAAATCCAAAGCATTACTTTGAAGGGGCATGTGTGCATCCATATGTTCATTGCAATATTATTTACAATAGCCAAAATATGGAGGCAACCTGGGGGGAGAGGTGTCCATAAATAAATAAATGGATAGAGAAGAGGTGATTATATATATATATATATACAGTGGAATATTATTCAGCCACAAGAAAGAATGAAATGTTGCCATCTGCAACAACATGGGTTGACATAGAGGGTATTGTGCTGAGTTGAGTAAGTCAGACAGAGACAAATGCCATATTATTTCACTTATATGTGAAATCTAAATATCAAAATGAATGAATAAACTAACCAGAAACAAACTCATAGATACAAAGAACATTTTGATGGTTGCCAGATGGGAGGGGGTTTGGGGGTGAGTGAGAAAGGGGAAGGGATTAAGAAGTACAAATTAGTAGGTACAAAATAGTTATGGGGATATAAATCATAACATAAGGAATATTGTCAATAATATTGTAACAACTATGTATATAGTATCAGATGGATACTAGATTTATCAGAGTGATCATCTCATAAGTTACATAAGTTTTTAGTCACTATGTTGTACACCTGAAACTAACATACTATTTTATGTCAAATGTAGTTGAGAAAACATTATTTTTAAAAATGGGCAAGTACAGATGATAGGCTATGTTACTTCTTTTAATTTCTAGAGACAATATTTTGATTCTGTTTCACATATTTAATAATCCTTCTGTCAAAGTCTTTTTTTAAGTCTGAATTCAATCCTTTATGCTGCTGCTTAATTCCATTTCTTCCTATCATTTTTTTCAAGTAAAGATAGAAAACAGTTATTGGCCATTTCCTACATAGAAATCACGCTGTGTATATAAAGATTATTATTAAATATCCATTCTCCTCAAGTTAAATGAGTATAGTCCCTTTAACCTTTTCAATTCAAAGCCAATCCTTTTGTCTTTTTGTGGGTGGTTATTATCTGAACACTTTTCTAATTTGCTACAGTCTTGTTTTAAATCTAGTACCAAAGAATGAAACTTGACATTCAAATGATACATTTGAAAATGCTTTTGTGATGTTGGAAGAAAAATAAACTATGAAAAGAAAAAGTTATATAATTTTATTATTAAAAGTAAATTTTACTGAAAACATTTCCAATTAGAATTTCAACCTTCCTCTTTTGCATTTCAATTCAAAAGGGAATGTAAAATCTGATAGAATATAAATTTGTAAAGAACATCCCTTCATGTAAATATTAAAATATAGGCTATTTGTTGGGACACTAGTGAGATGGATTGATTCAGAAATTTATTCCAATATAAAGTTGTGAGAGAAAGAAATACTTGATATTTTGCTATCCTTGGCAGCTCTCATTTCAGACAACAAGGTTCCTTGAACTGTGTAAAGGCTTTCGTGCTATTCACAGTATCTGCAGCCACATAGCTTTTGGAATAAAAGTTATTGCTTTTGTCAAGTAGGCCTGAAGAGATATACAGCATTGTCCTCTGGGCTCCACAGGAGATTCTCTCCCATATGAAGGCTTGGTCACTTGGGTCTACATGAATAAGATTAACACATTGCTGTCATAAATGCAAAGAACTACTTATGTTATCACAAAGAAAAAAATGTATAGCACTTAGCTGTCATTTACTAAGGGCTTAGGAAAAAAAAGAATTAAAAGAAAATTTTTTTAAAGGAATCTGCAAATTACAAACTTGAGGCTTTGTAACCATGGTAAAAAGATTTTTTTCCTTTATTTTGTAAATGAAGTCATTTTTCTGATAATTATTCTGTTTGCTTGGTTATTTGGAATTTATTTCCACTGTCTGTAAGACTCACAGTCTCAGAGATTTACCAGAAGTGAAGTTGACACTCTAATTCTAGCTCTAAATCAGTGGTTCTCAACCTGTGGGTCACAACCCCTTTGGGGGTCGAGCGACCCTTTCATAGGGGTCGCCTAAGACCATCGGAAAACAAAAAGATATTTACATTATGATTCATAACAGTAGCAAAATTACAATTATAAAGTAGCAACAAAAATAATTTTATGGTTGGGGGTCAGCACAACATGAGGCATTAGGAAGGTTGAGAAGCGCTGCTCTAAATGGTGTCACACACTTAACCAACTTTGCAAAACCAAGTTTTAGCCTGGTGGTCAAGGTATTAAGTGACCTGACCTTTGACTATCTATTTCCCTCCCTACCTCTCACAAAGTCTCAGTTCCTTAAAAATCCTACTTGTGAGCTCCTTGCCAAAGGCCATGGCTTCACCCTTCTGCCCCTGACTCCATTTCCTCCCTCTCTCTTCCTCACAAGCCATGGAATAAACCTCCCACATACTTCTCTCACCCACAACATCTTAGCAACCTCACCTTTCAAACTTAACACGTTCTTATCTGGTCCGTCATATCCTGAGATACTAATATAGCACCAATACCAGAGCAGCCAGTGCTGTGATTCTCTGTGTGATTGTTCAAAACAGTCAAATAAGTATTGGACACATGGGCACAATAAAATGTGCTCATGAGGGTGTCTTCCCAAACATACAATTTGAGGATGTTGATCATCCTCCTCGTAGGCTCAGTTAAAATGCCCTTTGAAGACATGATTCCTATCTTTTAAGTGCTCTGTGGATCCTCATATAATAGCCTTACATCATCTCCAAGAATGATAATGACTGGGCTACAGTTTTCAAGACGACCATAGGGAGATGACATCTAATAGTGATAGGGACTGAAAAAAAGGTTCTTAAGAAAAAGTAGTTCCTTAGGTCTCTATTTATTAATATTTATCTATGAACAATATGGAGTTGGGGTAATGATTTCAGTTCTACAAAACACTTCTGGATAACTTGTCCAGGTAATCGAGATAAATATGACACATCACATGAGCCATCTGGACAATTCAACTTTTCATAAGGACTCACCAAACAATTTTCTCTTAGGATTTTCCTTTTCAAGAATGATTATGTTTTTCTTTTTTTTATATATATAAGATTTTTATTGGGGAATTGGGGGGATGGGAACAGCCCTGGGGAATTGGGGGAAGGGGAACAGACAAGTTGCTGTTGTTTTGTTCTTCAATCTAGTTGTGGAGGACATTGCTTCACTGGCCCAAATTGGCACCATCATTGCGCTCTTCCCGAGCGAGGCAGATCAGTCGCCGGCTTCTGGACGGCCACTCACTGCAGCTGCTGGCCGCTCACGCTGGCTGCTCGCTACCCACTGCCACATGGCACAGGGGCTGCAGCCTATGCCATCGCATGTTTTTCTTTTTTGAACTTAATCTCCCCAACTTCTCCCTCACACTTGGACATGCTCAAACCAACATACACAAGCCCACACCTATTGCTAAGTAACTGTTCTGCATTGAGAATACTTAAAAAATATATTCATACTTCCTAAAAATATGTTCAGGGTTCACTTTTGGATTTTCAGCATATATGAATCTTCTTAATGGAAGGGATATATCACAAGATATAGCTTATTTACAAGATTCTCAATATGGCAGCCCATAAGGGGTGTCAAAAAAAAAATCTAGAGCACAAGGAGCCCACATCTCTGTTTCAGCTCTCAGTTTCAGAAGGCTACGCCCACCCACATCTAAGATTGAACACTGCACCTTGAGCAGAGAAGCCATGAGCTGCCAACAGGCATCCGGATGGAGACTGGACTTGGAGCTGAAGTAGCTGCACCCTCCATATCTAAGATGGAAGGACAACAGCTTGGCTGTTCCCCTTCCCCAATTCCCCAATAAAATCTTTAAAAAAATAAAAAGCCTCATCAGTGGAAAAGAGCCCAGTGTGACAGCTTGGTCACACCTCTACGAGTCTATCAGGGGCTGTGTTCAGAACTGTGGTGTGCAAGGCAGGGACCCTGTTTCAGCAGTGCAGGCAACTTTTGCTCAAACCAACACATTCAGAAAACCAAAATGGCACACAGGGAACGCTAACCCCAGTCAAATTTATATCTTTTTATGAAGAGACTGCATTTTAAACTGTCCTATGGTGGCATCTAAACCACCTCCCCTCTGCTTTTCAGTTGCCTGTGAAGGAGGGCCATCCAACTCAAGAAAGGAAATAACCTGAATTCCCCCATGCGATGCTGTACATCTCTATTTCCACTTTATAAATAGCAAGTGCATTGCAAATATATTTCGCCTAAAGAAAAATATTAATGAGATAAATAATTTTGGTAAAGAGTCAGCCAAAATATATTCATCACTGTCAGTATGAGTCATGTGGCATTCCAAAGTGAAGAACAGCTTGAGGCTGTCGCTAAATTGGGATTATAGGAGATGTCTTCATACTCAAGGTCTGTATTTCCAGGGAATAAGCAAGATGAATTTCCCTACTCTGTATAAAAGAAAGACTGAAAATTACCTGAAGGAAAGCCTCCCTGTGGATGCTATTTTAGTCATAATCACCTCTCTCTCCCTGCCCCAGTACTACTGCCTCCAGAAGTAACGACTCTACTTCATGGTGTGAAAACACAGCGGTTGTATTACATTTTCTGGAGCCAAATTGCATGGGCTTGAATATTGGATGCCCCCAGGTGACTATGACAATTAGCAAATCACTTAACTTCCCTGTGCCTCAGTATCATCACCTATAACATGGAAGTAATAAAGACCTTGAGACTTTTATAAGAATCAAAAGAAATAAAATTCTCAGATGAGTGCTCAACATACAGATCAATAAATATTATTCTTAATACAAATGCCCAAAGTATTTTTTCTGAGCCTCTTTTATAGAACATACCACTCGTAACGTTGGATTTCAATCCATTGTATGCATATCTTAATCACCTCAAAGCATTGTAAAGATGTGCTGAAAGCATCTTTAAATTCATCCATCATGGTGCCTAAAACAATGTTCTTTGTGAAATAAATGGAAGATTCTCTTTTGCTCCTTACAATTAAAATTCTTCATAGTAAACTCCTTCATAAACCTCTGAAAATACTCTCATTTTATTTAATGAGGACAATATTCTTTCAACCCAATTATTTTTTTAAATATATATTAATATATATTTTTATTTTTCAATTACTGTTGACATACAATATTATATTGGTTTCAGGTAAAACACAATGATTAGACATTTATAGAACTTACACAGTGATCACCTGATAAATCCAGTACTCATCCTATTTGACACCATACATAGTTGCTACAATACTACTGATTATAGTCCCCATGCTATACTCTACATCCCCATGACTATTTTGTAGCTACTAATTTGTACTTCTTAATTCCCTCCCCCTTTTATCTGTTCCCCCACCCCACCATCCGGCACTCATCAAAATGTTCTCTATATCAATCAGCTTGTTTCTGTTTTGTTCGTTCATTTATCCTGTTCTCTGGATTCCACATATAAGTGAAATCATAAGGCATTTATCTTTCTCTGTCTGACTTATTCCACTTAACACAGTACCCTTTAAGTCCATCCATGTTGTTGTAGATGGCAAGATTTCATTTTCTTATGGTTGAGTAATAGTCCATTGTGTATATCTACCACCTCTTCTTCATCCATTCATCCATTGATAAACACCCAGGTTACCTCCATATCTTGGCTATTGTAAATAATGCTGCAATGAACATACAGATGCACACATGTCCTTTCAAAGTACTGTTTTGGATTTCTTCAGATTAATACCTAGAAGTGAGATTACTGGGTCCTTCTTTGTCTCTTATTGCCTTTGTTTTAAAGTCTATTTTGTCTGGTGCAAGTATTGCCAACCCAGCATTTTATTTTCATTTCCATTTTCATGAAATATATTTTCTAATCTTTTACTTTCAATGTGTCTTTCAATCTGAAGTGAGTCAGCTCAATCATTCATGACCTGTCTCTCTATATCAAACTTTACCAATATTTGATTTTAAAATTATTTGATTTAAATTAGAGGCCAACATGAAACACTTCTGCTTTAAAATTACTAAAATTGGGAATGTGGATTCTGCCTGTCCAGAATAAGGGCAATGTAGAGTGAGGTGCCTCAGGATGAAATTCCACAAGAACTTGGCAACCAATATTGGAGAGTGCACACCTTTCCTGGAGGTGATGCTCACTGACTTAGGTGTTAGGACAACATCCCTAAGGCAGCCACATGAACCATGGCAAATATTTAGTGAATGCCTACAGTTCTCTACAGAACATGCCATGTGATTATGAAATACATGGTTTGTAATAAACTCATTAATCTTTTTATCTAAAATTGATAATATTTTTTTTTACAATCTGGGAACATAGCAGTTTCTTGATCAATATGTATATATCTTTTTTTTTAAGCTGAGCCATCCTGCCACCTGTTGGCAGCTCAGTGGCTGCTCAGCTCGGGCCGGGAATCGAACCAATGTTGCTTAGAGCTCAAACTCTTGAGCAAGCTCTTAACCAATGGAGCCACTCGGCTGACCTGTATATATCTTTGAATAGTCACACACAGCCCATTTTCTTGCTCACGTGAACCAGCTAAGGACAGCAATGGAATGAGTTGGTCTTCTCAATGCCTGAACACCGATTTTCTCTGACAATAAGAAAAGGTTAGATCAGGAAAGATTTATGCCATTGTGCTCTGTGGATTTTTTCCAAAGGCATCAAAAATGTGTACGTGAAATCCCACACAACCCAGGAAACAGAACAATCTGTATTTGTACTATAAATAATTTTATCTTTGGGGGATATGACTTTTTTTAATTTGGAGTGAATTAAGCTGTGTAAGTGCAAACTAGCCTGCACTTGAAAAAATAAGATTCAGTGACAACTGTCAATTAGATTAGATGTTTTAAATTATTATAATTTAGTTCACACTATAGTTACATGATTAATTGTGGCAACTGCCACCAATATATTCTAAAGCTTTACTTAGGCCTTTAGACTACCAAATGTTATCTTTAACTTAGTTTAAAATTCATGTGGATAAAGGGGGATAATGGCAGGGGTTTTTTGGGGTGTTTTTTTTCTCTCCTTTTGGTTTTATTCATTCTTTTCCTCAGAGTTCTCCCATGTGTTTTAATGCTCAGTTGATAAACAAAATTTTCTTCCAAGGAACTTGGCACTTTGTACATAAAGCAACCACAGTACTATTATTTTTCCCTTTAGATAAAGTAGGAAAGTACACAAAACACAGATACATGCAAAAAGACACACACACACACACACACACACACACGGTCACTGATCAAGAAATCAGTGTTGACCAGGACTTAAAATTGAAGACAAGTTGAAGTTTACTGAAATTAAACAATGCCAGAGTTGACCAAGACACAGCCAAGAGCTGTTGACAGAGGCTTTGAAGAGGGTCTACTAGAAACATTTCAGATAAGTCTCAGCCCCAGCAGAGGGGTATTTAAAGATCTGTTGAGTTGAAAAGACATTTTCCTGATAATTAGCTTTGCAAGGCAGGAACATTCACTACTTTGGCCTTTATAGCCCTCAAACTACCCAACTGAGTAGTGCTAGTTGTTCGAGGTGTCTCAACTAGAGGCTTAACAAAACCTCTAAATCTTGATGGCTTAAAACAATCTTCATTTACTATCTCTCAATTATTGGAGGTCAGCATTTCTGGAGTGGCTTGGCTATTCAGTTCTGGCTCCAGTGCCCTCATGATGACATAGTCAGGTGGCAGCTCAGGCTGGGACATGACCGGGAATCTTCTCTCATCTGTCTGGTACCAGGGCTGGGAAGACTCAAGAGCGGACTGGGCAGCTGGGTTCCTTAGGCATTTCTTTCTATTTCTCTGTGTCTCTCTGTAGGATCTCTCTCCAACATGGCATCTTCCAGGGAACAGGACTTCTTATGTGTTGGCTCAGGGCTTCCAATGTGTGTATCCCCATGACAGCAGGAGCCAGAGGTCACCTAGCATCACTTCTGTTATGTTCTAGTCCTTCGATGTGAGTCACTCATTCAACCCTCATTAGGAGAGAGGAGTTAAACTCCATCTTTTTAAAGGAGGTGTGCAAAGACTTCGCAGATGTATTTTAAAACTACCTCAATGGTTATGCCCAATAATTACTTATTTTCATAACTCCTAGATGGGTTTTACCCAACAAAATAACAAACATAGTCTTTTCTGTCTAAAAAAACTAAGTTTAAAACATATATGTTATATTTCTTCATTTTACTTATTATATGTTGAAATGATTCTTAAGGAAATCTTTTATGGAATAAAGGGAGCTATAAATAAATACAATCAATAAAATAAACACATAAATATCTGGATGAAATCTTCATAAAGATGGCAGGGGATGACTTAGAAAATGTTATCAGGTCCCATGTGCCACTATTTTATTATTCCTCTGAATATTATTTGTCAGAAAAGATAGAGGTTGGTGCTTTAAGCAAGTAATATTCACAATTTTAAACTTGGGTAACAATTATGAATGTGGAAAATGTCCTTCTATATTCTCTTACAAAATCATTGCCCCCAAACTACTGAGACTCTTTTCTGGACAGCTTGACTTTGAAAATAATTCTAATTTGAAGCTGATGGAAAGTAGAGGAATTACTCATTCAAATCCAATAAGTAATAATACATTTTTGTCTTCTTGTTTATGCCTCACGAAATAGTTCTGCAATCAACTGATATGTCATCGCCTGGAATAACACTAAGATGCTTGCTTGGTATTCCACAGGTGTTAACGCTGACTAGGAATCAGAGCCTTTTAATCAGCAAAACTCATTTTATTGAGGGAAAGTTAGGCTTTTATCAATTAAAAATTCTTTCTGATGGAATAATACTGAACATATAGCCCAGCATGTGAATATCTCCAAAGGGCTGACAATGGGGAAAAAAATCACTAAACTAAGAAAAGAAGAAATATACACCAATGTTTATACCCCTTCCATGAATCTCCCAGAAAAAAACTCTAGTGGATTCCCTCAGGGAGGTTAAAACTTAAAATTCTAAATAGAATAGCACAAAAAGACAGGAAATATGGAAACTAAGATCAGCTGAGGATTAAGAGGAGTTTGTAAAGAGCAAAACACACATGCTAAGAATTTTGTTTTATTTTATTTTCAAGGTTAATCTTGCCACATGTTATGGAATCAATGTACTGATCTATTATTTCAGGTCATTTCCACATTTTTCTACAATAACACCTGATCAAGAAATTGAGAAGGGAGAAATGCTCAGTACTAAATATGCTTTATATTTACCACACTAAAATAACCAAAATAATTGAGACATCAAGAAAAAACACATGCTATGGGCACAGGTTTTCTGTCTACCAACTCTCATACAGAAAGTGAGGGTCTATTTTTGTGGAGAATGTCAAGGCTAAAGTCAGCAGCCCAGATAAGAACTGTTTAGTAAAGAATTTGGTTTAGAAATAAGTAAAAGAGAGAAAGTACAGGGTTAAATTGCCAAATATACTAAATCAGAAACATTCTTCCTTTCATGGATAATAAAATTAATTAATTTTTAAAGCTGAGGTGTCTCCTTCACATAGATTTTTTTCCTATTCCCTGCAGCTTAGAGGCAGATTGGCCCTATAGAGGATTAGAATGAATGGGATCCTCTCCTTTAAATTTATATACTGATATTAATAGCCCCTACCACCTTGGAAGCTTTGTCATCTGGCCAAATTTTAAATTAGTGTACTTTTAAAATATAAACAAAGCTGAAACTACATTTTTAGTAAAAAACCACACTGGAGGCCAGGACCCAAATGAAAGGAGATCTGTTCTCAACCCATATAATGCAAAAAGCACCAGAAAGGAAATTATAAATCCAGGTTCCTAATCCCTTGGATCCCAGTGAGCTCTGAGACTTGGAACCAGGTCTCACCCTCTCAGGTTCTCTAATTCTAACTCTTGGCTAATTATCTAAGATTCCTTCAGCTCTCAACCATTAGGATTATTTGAAAGCAATCATTATGATTTCTTCAATAAGGCCTAAAACCTAAAACTAAATGCCACAACTGAGATAATCAAGAAACAAACTATTATTTAAATTTCCCTTTTGAGACTATTGGGCTATGGCCCAGTGCATGGAGACTGGTCAGTTTCTATTGTTAGTGCACACATTTACAAAATAACAATTAATTCATTCATAAAATATTTATTGATATTCAGCTAGATATAAAACATGGTAGTCGCTGCTAAGAAAGAAGCAAGTGTGAGCCCCAGTTCCCCTGGTGTTCTGACAGCACACATAGGGATTTGAGACAAGCATACCTCCAAAGATACAACACAATGCTGTAAAATTAGGAAATAAAACAAGTGATTGTGATATTAATGCAATGATGCACAGAAGGAGAAATGTCTAACTATTTGACTAAATGTAGAAATGGTTGGGAGGGCTGTGGTGCTAGCCTCCTGTAATTTCCTTCAGTATCTTGTAAAGTTATCACAAATAAATATAAAATCTACACAAGAAACAGAGTGCTTCCCATGCATGTCCCATAGTCCTTACTTCCAACAAATTAACCATGCATTTGTGCTATTCCCAAATAAAAATGTGGTACCCACCCTTGATTATGGTCACTTTTTAAAGAGACCAGGTTTAATTGGTTAGTGACTGATCAAGTCACAATTCAGGGCTTGTATAAACTAGCCTGAACTAGTATGCATTAAAAACAAGGGAAAGGATATTGAGGATTTCACCTGAAGCTAAAAATGTACAGTTGTGTCTATAAAGAGAAAGATTTATGAAACCAGCTCATGAATTTAGAGCAACATATTATATACAGGAACCTAATAAAAAGCTTTCTCTTCAGTCACTAAGGTCCCTTTCCACAGACATACCCTGTTTCCAAACAGAAACTATCCAAAATTATAAACATTTTCTAAAAGATTTATCCAGTCAGACCATATTAGATGAACAAGTAAAATCTATAACAGTCTGGGTAAAATGAGCAAGACTATTTTTGTTAACATTCTAGTTTTTACTGTGTGTACCCCATGAGCTCACAGTCTTTATCCAAATATTTCTCTAAGTTTTTACTTTCACACTCCTCTTTCTTCTTCTTTATCTTCCATTATAGACAACAAAGGACCCCAATAGCAGCACCCTTCTGTGTGAGAGAAGAAGAGCGGAGCTGAGATGGAGAAACAGGAGGAAATAGCAGCTGAGGAGACTGGAGATGGGGGCAGTGGTCCATCAGGACAAGCGTTGGAAGACCCTTTGAGGACTTGAGACTTTATCCTGTGGACAGTGGGGAAACAGATAGCCACTGACATGTGTCCAGGTGGAGAAAAGTGGTAGGGGAGCATTATTAATTAGTGTTTCTACACTATATCTCACACCACAGAATGGAGGCTACACAAATTCAAGGTCTAAAACAGATCATCAAGCTGTTGCATGGCCTAATAGTTTGAGCAAGAAAGGATGGTGGCTTAAATTTGACTGATGACAGTCAGCAGGGAGGACAGGAACAATTCAAGAGGGCCTTTGAAAGCAGAATCATAAGTAGCTCTATTTGTGGTCATGAGAGTTAGAGTGCTTAAAGGTAATTTCACACTCCTCCTGACATATCTCCAGAAGAACTCTGCTTTGTTCCAGGTGCCCTCTGTTTGGAAGGAGGTAGAAATTCTAATGTTGGAAGTAAAGAAAGGTATCATCCCCACCTTTCCACTACCTAATGCCTTGGAATAAATATTACTTCCTAAGTACACAGATTCAATTTGAGTACAAGATTGAATCATTCTTATATTCAAAAGGAAAAGCTTTTTTAAAAATTTACAAAAAAAACCCTTCATTTTCATCTGCTTTCACTTTGTCTGTTTCTCAGTAGGATTTGAAACTGAAATTTCAAAATATCCTGAGAAATAAGACACTTCTTATGTTTCTGACCACATGGAAGCAAAATAATAAGACAGACTGACAGTTATCATATTTACTGACCGATTCATAAAATAAATTTTAAAAGATTAAGCATTTGATGTTCTGAATCCCTTTTCAAACTGACCCACATTCCTTCCACATTCAAAATCATAAACTCATGAGAATTTCCTATTTTGTGTTGGCATTATTAAAGTGTATATTTTATAAGAAGCTCTCTCTGAAGGCTTTATGCCTGTCTGTTTTTCATGGTGCCTAGCCATAATTAAAATAGCCTGACAAATACACAAAAGTTTAGCAAAATGGTATTAAGAAAGAATGCATTATTACTATTGTTCTATGTTGATTAATCTTCTTCCATTAAATTTTACATCCAGAAAGTATTTATTTCCATAAAGAATGTAAATAATACTAATAATTTTAGGTAATTTGAGGATGAGTGTTTGGTGGAATAGTTCTGGAAGATGACTAAATTCTCTAGGCATAAGTCCCTTGAAACTAACAAAGCACAATAGATGTAAATTTGCAGTGTCAAAGCATTATCCTCAAACAACATAATACTATGAAGTAGAAATAGCAAAGTAAATCCAATTTTCTCAAGAAAATTCTCAGGAGGTCATTTTTCACAGGCTCTTTTCATGAAAAAGATTTGAAATGGTTTACAAACACACATATACACACTCACAAAGACTGAAAAAAATACATTAAAGCAATAAAGAAGATAGGCAAGATGTAATGCAAGGAATTTCAGGGGGATGTTTTCTAGTGTCACAACATCAGTTCTCCTCCCCTTCTGAGCCTGTGGAAGATGCTCTTCTCAGCCCCTTTCATAGTATAAACCAAGGAAAGGTGGGGAAAATTGGTATGTGACATTTCCTAGTGGAGACAATGAAAATCCTATATTTGGATTTTCCAGTCAAGATGGTGGAGTATGTAAACACTGTGCTCATCTCCTCTCAGGACCACACCAATTACAACTAAACTACAGAGCAACGATCACTGAGCATCAACTGAAGTGTGGCTGAACTGAAGCCCTATGACTATGAACATACAAAAGAAGCCACCTCAAGACTGTTAGGAGGGGCAGAGACATAAAATGGGCTGGTCCCATAACCATGTGAGGCCATCAAAAATCAGTAGGGATGACTTGGCTATGGAGGTACCTGCTGAAAGGTGAGGGGTCCCAGTCTCACACCAGGCTCCCTAGCCCAGGGTTCCAGGGTCAAGAACAAAAGTCCCCACAATTTCTGGCTGTGAAAACAAGCAGAAATTGTGGCTGAGTGAGCTGGACGGTGGCTGCAGTCCTAGGTGCTCTTCTTAAAGGGACCACTCATGGACTTACTCACTAATGGACTCACCTACTCTGAGCTTGAGTCCTGGGGCAGCAGCTCGAAAGGTACCAGGGACATACAGAGAGAAACCGAATTGTCTAGCTTCAGGGTAAGGACTGGAGGGGCAGCTTTTTCTTGGTAGGAGGAGTTGGCAGAAGCCACTTTTTCTTTGTTGAGCCCTCCCCCTCCCTGTGTGCAGAGGCAAGCTGCACCATATCTGAGTCTCCACCAAATTACCTTTCATCTGCCCTGCCCTAGTGATTTCCTGAGACCCCATGCCACCCAACTTTCAGACATACCCAAGCCAATTCTAGTGGCATTTCCATACAAACAACCTGTCTTACTCATGCTGCAGACTTTCATAAAATCTCTCAAAGGTTCACAAAACAAAAAAACTCAGCATCTTGCTTCAGCATGTACCTTACTTCTGACTGGGCAGCCATAAGCCAAGCACTAGTGACAGCTGGCCTTGGTTTGTGGATGGATCTCTCAAGGCATCTCCAAGCTCAGGGCAGACAGTGGACATTTCTAGGTTGCTTTGTGGCTCATACTAGGTGTCTCCAGGGAGAGCACAGGCTGTGGCTAAACTTGGCCTGCAGTAGGTCCCCTCCCGGGAGGCACCAGAGCTGTCATGCTGGAGGCCAGCCTCAAACCTCCCAGAACATCACCTGGCTACTTCCAAGGATGACACACCCAAAGGATAGACTGGGCAGGCACCAGAGACTGCTAAATAAAATCCAGCTCTGTAGGGTCAGCCCTGGCACCAGAGGTCCTCTACTGTAGTCACAGCCAGTCCTCACAACCATTCAGCCCCAGGGTCAATCCCTCTCCATGATGTGCGAACAGCAACCAACTTTAACTACAATAAGAGAGCACATACAACCCACACAAGGGACGCACCTGGAGCACCTGGCTCAAGTGACCATGGTGACTGTGCCCCTGGGACCCACAGTACATCTACTACATAAGGCCACTCCAGAAAGACTGGGAGACATAGCAGCTCTACCTAAAACATAGAAAAAAAAATCACAGGGAGGCAGCAAAAATGAAGAGACAAAAAACATGTCCCAAATGAAAGAATAGAACAAAGCTCCAGGAAAATAACTAAACAAAATGAAGACAAGCAATCTACCAGATGCAGAGTTCCAAACACTGCTTAGAAGGATGTGCAGTGATTTCAGAAAGAACTTTGACAAAGAGATAGAAAATATAACAATGAAGATAGAAATTATTTTAAAAGAACCGGTAAGAAATGAAGAATACAATAACTGAAATGAAGAATACATTAGAGGGAATCAGCAGTAGATTAGATGAAACAGAGGACTGAATCAGTAATTTAGAAAACAGGGTAGCAGAAAACACCCAGTCAGAACAGCAAAAAGAAAAAACAATCCCCCCACCGCGCCCCCCAAAATGAGGACAGTTTAAGGGGCCTATGGGACAACATCAAGCATACCAACATTCAAATCATAGGGGTAGCAGAAGGAGAAGAGACAGAGAAAAGAATTGGAAACCTATTTAAAGAAATAATGACTGAAAACTTCCCTAACCTGGTGAAGAAAATAGACATACAAGCCTAGGAAGCACAGAGAGTCCCAAACAAGATGAAACCAAAGAGGCCCACACCAATATACATCATAATGAAAATGCCAATGGTTTAAGACAAAGAGAGAATCTTAAAAACAACAAGAGAAAAGCAGTTAGATAATTACAAGGGAGCTCCCATAAGACTATCAGATGATTTCTCAACAGAAACTTTGCAGGCCAGAAGGGATTGGCAGGAAATATTCAAAGTGATGAAAAGAAAAGAACCAAAACCAAGATTACTCAGCAAGGCTATCATTTAGAATCAAAGGAGAAATAATGGTCTTCCTAGACAAGAAATTGTTAAAGGAGTTTATCACCACCGAATCAGTATTGCAAGGAATGTTAGAGGAATTTCATTAAGACCAAAAAAAAAAAAAAGAAAAGAAAAGAAAGAAAAAGATAAAAATATGAATAATAAAATGACAATAACTACATATCTATCAACACTTACTTTAAATGTAAATGGGTTAAATGGTCCAATCAAAAGATAGGATGGTTGAATAGATAAGAAAACAAGACCCTTACATATGCTGCCTCTGAGAGACTCACTTCAGATTGAAAGGCACACACAGATTGAAACAAAAAAACAAAAAGGCTGAGGTAGCAACTTGTACCAGACAAAATAGACTTTAAAACAAAGGCTATAACAAGAAACAAAGAAGAACCCAGTAATGCTACTTCTGGGTATTTATCCAAAGGAACACAAAATGCTACTTCAAGGGGATGAGTATATCCCTACGTTCATTGCAGCATTGTTTACAATAGGCAATATGTGGAGGCAGCCTGAGTGTCCATCAATGGATGAGTGGATAAAAGAGTATGTGGTACATATACACAATGGAATATTGCTCAGCCATGGATGGGAATGGGTTCTTGCCATCTGCAGCAGCATGAATGGACCTGGAGAGTATTGTGCTGAGTGGAGTATGTCAGACAGAGAAAGACAGATGCAATGGGATTTTGCTTATATGTGGAATCTAAAGAACAAAATAAACAAACAAATGAAACAGAAACAAATTCATAGATACAGAGACTATTTTGATGCTTGCCAGATAAGAGGGGTAGTTGAGGGAGTGGGTTAAAAAGGGGAAGGGATTAAGAAGTACAAATTGGTAGATACAAAATAGTCATAGGGATGTAAAGCATAGGGAATATAGTCAATGATATGGTAATAATTATGTATAGTGCTAGGTGGGTACTAGACAAGTCAGGGGGATCATTGATTAAATTATATAAATGTCTAACCACTATGCTGTATACCTGAAATTAATATGAAATAATATTAAATATATATGTATACATTTTTTTAATAAAAAATAAGAAAATTCTACATTTAACTCTCTGGTTCTCTCCTCCCCTGCCACTTTAGCTGATGAGTCTGTGTTCCCAAGAACAAGGGGTGGAGACCACCTCCATTTGGATATGGGACAAAATATCTGAATGAAATAAAACCCCTGCCAAATTGCCTAGGGCTTTTTATTTATTCTGCCAAGCCATGGAAATTTGAAGGTATTTTGTTACCACATAATCTAGCCTGTTTTAACAAATACTGTTAGGGATTATTTTGGAAAAACATTTCACCAGAACTCATGGATAAGAGAGATTAACAATGTTATAAATCCTAAACTAAGAAACCATTTACAAAATGTTATTAAAATATTAGGTAATATTTTTTTAATAGTTGGATCTATTGAATGCTCTACATGCATTATCTCACTTAATCCAGATGTGGGAAGTGGAGTTTAAAGAGATTAAGTAATTTGCATGATTTCTAAGAAAAGGAGCAGGGCTTTGGTTGAGTAGGTCTGACTCTAGAGCTGTGCTGGGACTGTAAACCCAAAGGAGAAGGCTTGCACAGGGCGTCACCTAGTAAAATCACCATGATTCAGCAGGAGAATGATTGTTTCCCAAGTTCTAAGTAGACTGGAACTTGGCACATGAATTGTTAAATAAGGGACATAACAGACAATTTATTTCATAGTAAAAATTAATAAAAAGAACATGGGCTATAGGTTTGACAGACTTAGATTTCGATTCTGGAGTAACCACTTTCTTTCATTCAGGTAAATAGAGACACACAGGAAATCCAGTACTTCCTAAGAGAGGTGCTGCTTCGTTTTTTTGTTTGTTTGTTTAACTTGTTATATCAAATAGTAGTTTACATATTTCAACTAATAGTATTCTGAAGTAATTTCAAACTTATTAAGTTGAAAAATGGGATTCACTTAGATTTATAAATTATTGACATTTTAGCACATTTCCTCTCTTTCTCTCTCTCTCCCTCCCTCTTTCTTTCTCTCATACACACACACACACACACACACACACACACACACACACACACACACACACACACACACACCCCTTATTGGTGTGAACTATTTAAGAGTTAGTTGCAGAGTGATGTCACCAAAATGGAAACCACATCCTCCATTCCCCCAACAAAGATCAACAATTAACTATCCATGAACAAATCATCTCTTGAAAGAGCTCTGGAGTCCAGTTAAGAAATTTTAGCAAAAAGGTGGGGGAAAAAAACTCTGGGAATAACTGTACAAGAAGAGAAGGAAGAGAGCTTCACTCTGTCTGCATCATCTCATTCCTCAAGTCAACTTTGCTTAGCACTAAGGGGAAACTTCCCAGCTAGAAATAGCTCCCCTGGCCAGGAAAGGCAGAGCAGGGTAAGTGGTCAGCCTCTCCAGCATTTCAGGACACCATACAAAGGCCCTACTTCTGTTTTTCCTGACCCAGTCCAGCAAAACTGAGACATGCAGAGACAGCTATGACCAAGGTAGAAGAGCAGGTGCTGCCAATAGCACTCACACAATGGCAGCAATCTGGATTCTGACAAATAGTGACCTATTTGGCAGACAAGCCCAGCAGCTCTCACCACTGAAGGAGGAACTGGTAGCCAGTACAGTTGTCACAGACCCCCTGCATATTTCATCAGCTTTTGCCTTAGAAGTATCTGCATTGACTGACACCAGCTGCTTGAATCCCTTATTCCACCCACACACATATGCCTACTATAGCCTGGGACCTGCACCAGCAACCAACTGAGGCCTCTGTAACTTTACAGAGGTACTGCAAGACGCTAGCCTAGGGCCCACAGCTCACCCTCTCTACTAAGTACAGGCTCAGGGCCAGCTTCTTGAGCTGTGTACTTGCACAACGTCAGCCTCACACCCATCACCAGCCTCCACTGCAGTGTGCATGCACAGGGGTATATTGTGCAGCAGCAGGAGGACACGCCAATAGCCAGAGTCCCTGCAGCTGCTTGTGGGCCCAGACTAGGTGCTATCTTTTGTCACTGGCCTGTATCACTATGCTCACGTTTAGCTAGTACCTTAGCTATGTGCCTGCATGCTCTCGGACTGACTCCCATCACTGGAATCCAATGCTGTGCACACACTTATAGGGAGGTTGTAAAGCCATGGGAGAGCACACCAACCACCAGGACCATGCAGCTGCTAGTGAGACCATAGTTGACTCTTTTCCTTAGTGCCTTCCCTGGTACCCACCACTATGTGTATGTCTGCGCCCAACTTCTGCCACTAAACAGGCAAACACAGCTGTACCCTGCTAATTCGAAAAAGTATATGTACCCCTATGTTTATTGTGGCGTTATTCACAATAGCCAAGACTTGGAAACAACCAAAATGCCCATCGGTAGACGACTGGATTAAGAAATTGTGGTACATTTATACAATGGAGTATTACTCCGCCATAAAGAAGAATGAAATCATAACATTTGGGACGATATGGATGGACTTAGAGACTATTATGTTAAGTGAAATAAGTCAGTCGGAGAAAGACAAATACCATATGATTTCACTTATATGTGGACTCTAAAAAACTGAATGGGCGAGGAAAGTGAACAGAGGTGGTCTCAGAGTTGTGGGGGTGCAG
Source organism: Hipposideros armiger (assembly GCF_001890085.2). Lineage (NCBI taxonomy): Eukaryota > Metazoa > Chordata > Mammalia > Chiroptera > Hipposideridae > Hipposideros > Hipposideros armiger. The sequence continues at coordinate 18,644 of NW_017732809.1, read as the reverse complement.
TTGAGGGCTGTTGGTTGGGGGGGTGGGGATGAGGGAGAGAGGGAGGGGGCTGGATAACATAAATATGCAGCTGCAGTGTTGCCATGGGGACATGGGGGACAGTTCGAGGAATGTAATTGATAATGTTGTGAATATTTTGTAGGGTGTCAGTTGGTCACATGTCTTGCATCACGGATGGGGAAGAGGCTTGATCACTGCACTGTACACCTGAAGCTGATGTTGTATAATATTGTATGTCAACTACAACTATATAGTCATGGGACGTGGAGTATAGTGTGGGAGTGGAGTCAAGGGATTTGTAATAGATATGTATGATATTGGGGGGAAATGGGGTGGTGGATTCGGGGAGGGGGGTTGTCACTTCGAGGGGTAAAAAGTATAACTATTGCACTGTGTTGTACAGCTGAAACTAATTCTAAAAAATGTGTATTTCATAATAAAAAAATAAAAAAGAGCTATAACCACTATCATTTGTTAATGGATACATAATATAAAAAATGCAAATTGTGATGAAAAATCATAAAAGGGGGAGTAATAGGGTAAAATTTTTTAACATGATCAAGGCTAAATTGATATCAGCATAAAATAAGCTGAATATATATATTATATATATATATAATGAATATATATATGTATAATGAATATATATACATTATATATATATATAATGTTTTGCATACACTTCATAGTTACCACAAAGCAAAAAACTACAGTAGATTCACGAAAGATAAAGAGACAGGAACCAAAACGTACCAATACAGAAATCATCAATTCACAAAGGAAGGCAGCAAGAGGAAGTAAGGAAAAAGGGAACTGCAAAACAGCCACAAAACAATAAGATGGCATTAGTAAGTCATTACCTATTAATAATTATTCTCCATGTAAATGGATTGAATTCTCTATCAAAATACATTGAGTGACCAGATGGGTTAAAAAAACAAGAACCACGGCACTCAATATGGAAACAACCAAAGTGTCCTTTGATAGATGATTGGAGAAAGATGTTTTATATATACACAATGGAATACTCCCCTGCCATAAGAAAAGATGAAATGCTGCCATTTGCAACAACATGGATGGTTCTTGAGATTATTATGTTAAGCGAAATAAGTCAGACAGAAAAAGTCAAGAACTGACTGATTAAAACTGAAAGCAACAAAGGAACAAGACAAATAAATAAACAAAAACTTTAGACACAGACAATAGTTTAGTGGTTACCAGAGGTTGGGGGGGGGGAAGAGGATGGTAGAAGAAGGTAAAGGGCTTCAAATTTATAGTGATGGAAGGAGAACTGACTCTAGGTGGTGAGTACACAATGTGATATATAGAAGGTGTATTACAGAATTTTACACTTGAAACCTATGAAATTTTACTAACCATTGTAACCCTAATAAATTTAATTTTTTAAAAAAACACACACACAAAAAAAGAACTAACTACATACTGCCTACAAGAGTTCCACTTTAACTTTAAGGATACAGATAGACTCAGAATGAAGGGATAAAAAAAGGTATTTCATGCACCTGAAAACTAAAGGAAGACAAGAATAGCTATACTTATATCAGACAAAGTAGATTTAAGCCAAAAATGGTAACAAGACAAATAAAATCATTATGTAATGATAAGAGGATTGATTCATCAAGAAGATAAAATATATCACTCAACATTGGAACACTTAAATATATTAAGCAAATACTAATAGATCAGAAGAGAGAACTAGAAAGAAATACAATAATAGGGGACTTCAATAACCCACTTTCATCAATGGATAGGTTATCTAAACAGAAAATAAGCAAGAAAAACAGTGGACTTGAGCCATACTTGAGATCAAATGAACGTAAAAAAAGATAAACGGAATATTCCATCTAACAGCAGCAGAATACACCAGCTCTATAGCGGCAATCATTTTGCAATATATAAGTGCACTAAATGAACACATTATATACCTTAAACTTGCACACTGGTATATGTCAATTATATCTCAATAAAGCTGGGGGGAAAAGTTAATTGAAGACTTAGTGACTTAATTAAGTTGTGTATTTCTTAAACACAAAGATGTGTTGTTATGTAACTAAAGTATAAATATCATGTTGAAATTTTATCATTCATCTAATATATAGTCCATAGGTAAATTTTGCCAGTTGCCCCAATAATGTTTCTTAATCTGGAACATTTTAGTATCATTTCATAACTTTGACATGTTTTAAGAATAGAGATCAGTCATTCTGAGGTATGTTTCTCACTTCAGACTTCTCAAATATTTACTTCTGTTTAGATCCAGGTTACACATTTTTAACAGAATACCACATAAATGGTGTTGTGTCCACATTCACTTATTTGTTTGTTGTCTTTGTTATTTGTTTCTGCTGCCTACCTAACAGGACCTTTGGGGTTCAAATGAGATACCTTTGAAAATTCTTTAACAGCCATAAAATACTTTACTTCCATCTGCATAACAATTAGGAAAAGCATGCTTTGCATAAACATAAATGTCAGGTTATTTTTCAGTGTAAATGTCACAATTTTAAAGAAGTGAATTTGAAATGAATGCCCACCAATTTCAGAGAAAACAGAATCATTATTTTCTTAACTGCATTGAATACAATGGTTTTTAAAAAAGCCAGTATAAGAAATGGTAAAACAAAAATTTGAATACAATTAAGAAATCCATTCAATTATTCTGAAGTATCTCAAATGAAAGAACATGTTTGATCTAAATTATTCATCTATTATTCATTTTTCTGCTTCATTTAAGTGAATATAGAGTCCAGAAACACTGACCTTTGACCCAAGTGTAGATTCAAAATATTGGCCCTGTCACCTCCATATTAAGAGGCATCCTGCAGTCCAGGCTGGCTAATCCCTGTTCACAAAACACAGTTTATGTGAGGCTTATCCAATATCTTCTTGAGGCCCAAATGTACAGAAACATATACACTTCATGTGACTGAAGGATCTGCTTTTCTACTACCCAGCGTGCATATAAATTCTATAACAGTATCACATCAGGTTGAGTAAAAACACAATAATATAAATGGTCTAAAAATTCCACTCATGTTCCTGGACACTCAGTTTCAAAATTGCTAAAGGAGGTTCATGACAAACAGTTTGCTGTGGGGCCACCTCAGAAAATTATAAGTGTGTCTAGGTTGTTGTGTTTTGTTTTATTTGTTCAGTTATTATCTTGCACTGTTTTCAGATAGGTGAAAGGAATAGTAAGGAGTTATTTATCAGTAGGGGAACCAAAAACCTAGGAATTTGTATGATTTATTTAAGGATCAGGTACAAGCAGTATATGGTAACTAACCTTCAACTATGACCATCCAGAAAGATGCAGCTCTAACTAAAAAAAGACTTTGCATCAACTGAGAATAGTTTTTATGTTGGGGTCCATGGACACTTAGGGGTGTGTGGATTGCCATCAATGAAGTCCTAATGCCCTCAAACTGCAAGAAAAATGTACATGTTTGGGAAGAAGCGCCATAGCACTTATTGAACTTGCAAGATAGCCCAGGTTGGGTTAAAAACAACTCCAGTGACATGTGCTCACAGGGCCTCTGGCCCACTTCCCTCATGAACCATGATTGGTCTTTTTGTGCTTTTCTGACAGCTGATCTCTTAGATCTGCCAGACTCTTTCTCTTTATATGACCCCCTGTTTGTTCCCAGTCCCTGGCAATTGTATGCTCTTCTCCCTTGCCTCATTTTTGCCTGGATTCTGGGCTTTGGAAGCTGAGCTCTTCTCCGTGACTTACATACTATTTTCTGCTCTGCCATACCAAATACGTATATGGTGATGAAAGAACTGACTTCAGGTGGTGAACACACAATGTGATATATAGATGATGTATTACATACAGAATTGTATACCTGAAACCTATGTAAGTTTACTAACCACTGTCATCCCAATAACCTTTAATTTAAAAAAAAAAAGACTAGCAAATCCTACCCTACTACAAGATTCCTGTTCTGTGTGTTGTTAAAAACATTTGTGATGGTTTTCTGCAATACACATCATTAAGTCAATAAATATATTATGAGTTACTTATATAATTAAAATTAAGCAAAATATTAGGCAAATGATCATAGTTTGCTTTTGAATCTCTAAACACACCTATATTAGAAAATAAAATTATTATACTTTATTTAATTAGGTAATTTCAAAATGAATACACATTTAGATAGTTTCCATAATTGGCTGCGTCACATACCTATATATTTTTCAAATAATGGAGAAATTATCATTGTTGTTATATGAATTTTGGATACAGGTCAAGTACTGATATGGTGAAGGACAAAGCAATAAAAATTACTTGGTTCTTCTTGAATTTCTTTGCAACAATTAATGTTTGATTAAATTAAAAATGCCAAGCCAGAGAAAAGTGGGAATTCAAGGTTTCACTAGGAGAAATAGTGGTATTTTCCATGGAAGATCAAGAATTATGTAATGTAATTAAAATACTTTATTAAGAGGAAGGCACATGTTCTAAGAACTTGCCTAGAATCACAATTATGGCTGCAGACTTCGGCCACACTAGCACTTGACTGATTCGGTAACTGTTTCTGCTGGCGGCACAATAAAATAATTTAATTTTTCACTATTTTCAGGGTCAGATATCCCCAGCAGGCACTAGAGCATTCGCCCACTGACCTGCACTTTTCAGAGGAATGTGAAGGAGCAGTGATAATGAGAAATCTACTGAGCTTTGATTCTGACCCTCCATATCCCCCCTGGCAGTGCATTTAAGTTCCAGCCATAAAAAAACTGAACCTCTGGTAGTGGATTGACATCATTAGAATTATGCCAGCGTGAAGAAACATTTAATCAGTTCTGATGGAGGAAAGATGGAGTTAAAAGTCATGTATAAGATGACTTTTTAGCAGAGTGAAAATATCTTGCATTCGTGTACACTTTGGGTATACAAAATAGTTTTACATAGATTACCTTGTTTGATATTCCCCATCCACTCTGTGAGGCAAAGAGTCAAGTATTTTTAGCCCTTTTTCACAAATCACATTTTTTCCCTTAAGTATCAAAAAATGGGGGAACATCAGGCAGCAGGGGATCAGGGTGTCATGCAACAGCCCTGTACAAAATGGGGTGAGCTCCCCAAACAATCATTCTGGTCTCATTTCCACATCTTGCAACCACTCCTGAGGTGAGCAGAGAGTTATGTTACTGAGACGGCCTTTTGTTAACAGCTCTGAGCATGCAAATGTGGAAATTTCCCTTCCTGATTCCTTGCCTCACACCAGATAATTTGCCACATTCTTGTTCTTCTGCTTGCCTTTACTCACCAGCTTCTTTTTAAAGCTTAACATCTGGAGAGGGACCTGTTTGCATGTTACAAATAGGGACAGACTTTGCCACTGTCATTCCACATCTGTTCTCTCCGCTCTGAGGAAAGAGCCAAAGGAAATGAGAACAAGAGAAATTATAGAGGCAATTTGTATTTACCTTTCTGGGATTTGGTTTTCCCTTGTATGTAAAATGAGGGTCTAGGACAAAATAAATCTCCAAGATCCATGCCAATTCAAACGTGAAAAGTTTGCAGTTTGATAAAAATACTTGTAAGTCAATCATTCTTACAAAACTTACTTCTGAGGCCACTGGAGAGTCTTCAGAAGTTCCATTAATTTATACTTTCACTGCCAATTAACATCTCTACCCAAGCTCACATCTAAACAATCCCATAGCTATTTTTACAGCATTATAAAGGGCATCTTAAATGCTAGTAGAGAGAACCCCTACCTAGAAATGACTCAGGAATATGAAAAACATGTGCAAATGTCCCTTCTCTTCCTTCTCTCCTCACCTCTGTAACCCCTGGTGCTATTGCCAAAAAGCCATTCTGGGCAAGCAAAAAACTTTAGAGAAAGTGGAGGTTCAGAAGTAAAGAAAGGAAAGATACTGTGAAAAAGCAAATGCAGCGTGGAGCTGACCAGGGACAGGTGCACAGAGTGAGCTGACCTTCACCAGCCCAAAAATATCTTTCCCCTACTGTGCCTGAAGTTTTTACTTCACTTTGGTATGCTGGCTGAAATTGCATCACTGAGACATGCTTTTCAGATAACAACTGGTTTTTGTTTTTGTTTTTTTCTTTTCTTTTCTTTTTTTATTTTTAATGCAACTAACTCTAGGAGAGTTTAGAGACTGTCAAACCCTTCAGGCTTTTGTGTGATTCAGTTCAATCTGATTCTTTTCTTTTAGCACACAGCTATCAACAATCCCAAATTAATCAGAGTTTTGAAAAGTTGGAAAGGAAAGGCAGGTAATTTTGGTGAAAGATAATTTGAGGGAATGGGCTAATGTTGGCTAATGTAGATGGAGAAGTTTAAAGGACTATAAATTAGGGCACTAGGAAATGGAGGAGTTGTAGAAAATTCCTGCCCAAGAAAGGAAGTGCTGGATACTTTACCAGATGCTTCATGCTTTTGAGACTTAGGTAATATTATGTCTTTCACAGATAAAGAACCTGATGCTCAGAGAGATAAATTAACTTGCTTTGCCCAGGGTCAGAGTCAGACCATGTTATTGCCACCATTTCATGCCTTTCATGCCTCCACTCTATTCTTGTTCTTATACTTCTTTATGTTCTCTTACAGTCCTCCTCTTCAGTGCTACCATAATATAAGTGTAGAGAAAACTGTCATTCAGTTATAATTTCTGTGATCTAACCTGAAAGAAAATATATTTTGGGTTCCATGTAGCCAGGTTATAAATGAGCTATTAAGTTGAGTGATTCATATATTTTTGATGTTTTTTTTCTCAGCTATATAAATAAATTGATTAGAACTGTAAAATAAGACCTTGTTTGTAATCTTCTCTAATTATCACCTTACATTGTGGTTGCTGTTGACTTGTGGTCCTGCTGGACTACAAACTATTTAAGCAGGGACTCTCCTGCACCAGCCATACTAGGAACTCAGTAAGCATATTAATAAAATAAATGAATGTGAATGAATAAAATCTAATCAAGACGGACTACTCAACAATATAGTTGTATACACATGTTTTTCCTACTAGAGACCACAGGGCACATGGGCTAGCTCTGGCTCCGGCTGCCAATTAAAGGCTAGTTGAAAGCAACTATGGGGGGCATATTTACTTGGTTTAGAATGCACAATCTGGACATGCATATGTTTAATATCTTCTTGGATTTGTATCTCCGTTTTTGTTGTTGTTGTTTTATTTGTCAAAGAGTTTCTTTTGACCATAAACTTGAGAAGAATGAAATAGTTCTGGGGCCAAAGATGAAGAGTTAAATTTAGAATTTTACAGCATACGTAATTTCAGAGTTTTCTTCTGGTCAAGATGGTAGCGTAGGTAAATGTTGTGCACTCCTCTTCCCATGACCACATCAAAACTACAACTAAATTATAGAACAACCACCTTTGAGAACAACCTGAAGACAAGCTGAACAGAACTCCAATAACTAAGGATATAAAGAAGTCACATGGAGACTGGTAGGAGGGGTGGAGATTCCAAATAGCTGGTCCCACACCCACGTGTGGCAGTTAAGAATCAAGAGGGACACCTTAGCTGCGGAGGTTTCCCCTGAAGAGCAAGGGATGCCAGCCCCTCACTGGGCTTCCCAGCCCAGATCGCCAGTGCAGAAGTCCCCACAACATTGGGCTGTGAAAACGAGCAGGAATTTCATCAGGTGAGACAGGGCTACTGGAGTCCAGGTGTTCCTCTTAAAGGGCCCACACATGAACTTACTTACAGACTCACTTGCTCTGAGCTCCAGCACTGGGACAGCAGCTCAAAAGGTACCAAGGACATATGGGTAGGAACTGAGTTGCCTGGCTTCAGGGCAAGTTCTGGAAGGGCAGCTCTCTCTAGAACTAAAATGCAGGCAGGCACCATTATTCCTTTGCTGAGCACTCTCCACAACCAGCTTGCACAGGTAGGCACCAAATCTGAATCTCCATCAAACTTGCCCCATCCTGCTGATTCCCTGAGAACTGGCCATACTCAATCTATGCACCAGCCCAAATAATTTTCAGTGGCTGTTCCTCACAAGGTGCCTGTCTTGGCCCAAAGCTGTGGACTTTCCTAAAATCTCTCAAAAGTCCACAGACTCCAAACAAGTAACAGCTGGCCCCAGCATGCTCTTTACTTCTTGCTAAGTGGACCCCAGCATTGGTGTCAGGCGGTCTTGTTTGCAGCAGCATAGCCTCTCCCAGGTGTCTCCAAATCCAGCACAGGAAGCGGCTGACCTGGGACTGCACCAGAGACCCTCCCAAGTGTCCCTGGAAGCAAGACAAGTGGTGGTTAGCTTTAGACCACATCAGAGCACCAACCAATTGTCTTCACAAATGATGCAACCAAAGGGTGGATTTGGCAGGCACCAGAGCCACACTACAGCAAGTCTTGCTCTGTGGGGTCAGCCCCCATATTACAACTCATCTTCTGTTGTCATGGCTGGTCCTCACAGCCAGTCAATCCCACCTACTGATGTGCCAACAGCAATCAAGTCTCAACTACAACATGAAGGGACACACAACTCACATAGGGACACCCCTGGAGAAATCAGCTCAGGTGACAAAGGAGTCTGCATTGCTGGACACCTACTACATAAAGTCACCTTGCCAAGGCTGGGAGATATAGCAGATCTTTGTAATTGGTAAAAACACACACAGGCGGCAGCAAAAAATGATAAAACAAAGCAACATGTCCTAAATGAAAGAAGAGGGCAGAACTCCAGAAAAAGACTAAAAAAAATGGGGGCAAGCAATCTACCAGATATAAAGTTCAAAACACTGGTTGTAAGGTACTTAGAGGAAGAATACATGAAATCAGTGAGCACTTATACAAAGAGATAGAAATAAAATAGAACCAGTCATAAAAGAATACAATAATTAAAATGAAGGTTACATTCGAGGGATCAACAGACTAGATAAAGCAGAGAATAGAATCAGCAATTTGGAAGACAAGGTAGCAGAAAACACCCAATCAGAATAACAAAAAGAAAAAAAAACTTAAAAAAATAATGGTAGTCAAAGGCATCTCTGGGACAACTCCAGGTATAACAGCATTCACATTATAGGGGTACCAGATGGAAAAGAGAGAACAAAGGATTGAGAACCTATTTGAAGGCATAATAACTGAAAACTTCCTTAATTTGGCATAGAAAATAGACATACAAGCCTAGGAAGCACAGAAAGTCCCAAACAAGATCAACCCAAAGAGGCCCACACCAATACACATCATAATTAAAATGCCAAAGGTGAAATACAAAGAATGAATCTACAAGGGAGCTCCCATAAGACTCTTAGCTGGTTTCTCAACAGAAATTTTGTAGGCCAGAAGGGATTGGCATAAAATATTCAAAGTGATGAAAGCAAGGACCTACAACCCAAATTAATCTACCCAACAACACTATCATTTAGAATTAAAGGATGGATAAATATCTTCCCAGACAAGAAAAAGCTGAAGGAGTTCATCACCACCAAAACAGTATTACAAGGAATGTTAGAGGGATGTCATTAAGAAGAAGAAGGGAAAAAAATATTAAAAATATGAATAATAAAATAGCAATAACTACATATCTATCAATAATTATTTTAAACATAAATAGATTACATGTTCCAATTAAAAGACATAGGGTGTCTGAATGGATAAGAAAACAAGACAATTATATACACTGCCTATAAGAGAAGGGATGGGAAAAGATATTTCATGCAAATGGAAAAAAAAGCTGGAGTAACAATACTTATATTAGACAAAATGGACTTTAAATAAAGGCTATAACAAGAGACAAAGAAGAAAATTTCATATACAATAGCCAAGATATGAAAGCAACCTAAGTGTCCATTGATAGACAATTGGATAAAGAAGAGGTGGTACATATATACAATGGAATATCACTTGGCCATAAAAAAGAATGCAATCTTACCATTGCAACAACATACATGAATCCAGAGGGTATTATCTTAAGTGAAATAAGTCAGAAAGATAGTGACAGAAACCATATGATTTCACTTATATGTGGAATCTAAAAAAGCAAAGCAAACAAATAATCCAAACAAAAAAAGACTCATGGATATAGAGGAAAAAGTGATGGTAGCCAGATGGAAGATGGATTGGGGGGTTGGGAGGTTGAGTGAAAAAGGTGAAGGGATTAAGATGTACAAATTGGCAGTTACAAATAGTCATAGGGGTGTAATACACAGCATAGGGAATATAGTCAATAATATTGTAATAAATGTGTATGGTGCCAGGTGGGTACTAGACTTATTTGGGGGATAATTTAGTCAGTTATATAAATGTCTAACCACTATGCTGTACAGTTGAAACTAATATAATATTGAACGTTAACTGTAATTGAAAAAAGAAATTTAATTAAAAAGTGCACATATAGTAAAGACTGAAAAAATAATACAATAAAATTGTGCAAAACATATAGTTAATTTCAAAAAAGAGCATAGGTAATTTCAGGATCAGAATAATATATAGAGGTGTATTATATCATAAATCATGAATTTATAAACTACAGTCACATGTATTCAATTAGCTGAGGTGGTAATAAAACAGTAACATTTCAGAATTATTTAGGAGCTAAAGCTTAAACCTCCCCCTATTTCCATGATAAATCTGTGGTCTAGTGTTTGCATTCCCAGTCTAAGGGGAGGAGACCACTAGCTAATGGTAGATTTTTTATAAATTGAGCTGAAGCAGCAGTTCAGAAATCTTGCTTATTAATAGAGAAATGTCTGCAGTGAAATCAATATTTCTGGAGAGTGATGCAAATGTGGGAGAATAAGACATGCGTCATTTGAACCATGATCCCCCTGCCTAAGGAAAGGGTATAGATGTCCTATCAGACATTAGGAACTGAGTGTAGGTGAAAGGATTCAGGGCACCAGGCAGTACTTGAGGTAGTTAGGAGCTATGCAATAAAACTGCTAGGGTTCAAACCACAGGCCCACCACATCCTACGTGTGCAGCCTGGGGCAAGTTATTTGAAGTTTCTTTATTTCAAAGTGGGGACTGATAATAGTAAGCACCATAAGAGGAAACCTGAGATCCAAATTAGTTCATATGTGTAAAAGTACTTAGAATAGTTCTGGGCATAGAGCAAGCCTTCAGCATTAGCTTTTCACAGCATATCTTAATAGGCTGAGAACTTAGTAAAGTCCCCTCTCCTCTGGGTCCCATTTGCCCCATCAAGTTAATACAATGAGCCAGCACCGAGTCAAGGCCACCCTCTCCACGCAGAATTAGTGACCGTTGTGGGAGTGAGCAGTCCTCTTTGTACTCCTTATAACCACAGCATGATGTTCAAGTGGGAGGAGATTGTGAAGTTCACTACCAGTATTTTCCTATTAAGGAGGGAGGTTTCTGAGCTCCTGCCTCAGTTCAATTACAAGAGATCTGCTACAAATAATGGTCAGACTGCTCCCTTAGTTTGGAAATGGGAAATCTAGGCCACAGATTACTCCTGGGATTGGAAATTTAAGCTTTTGCTACTAAAAAGTTCTAAAACAGTATCATTTAAATCAATGCCTCAGCTATTTTACTGCAATAACTGATGTGTGATTGCATTTTTTTTATTCATGATTTATGATTCAATGCACCTACTACCAGTTATTCTGATCTCAAAATTGTCTATGCCCTTAATGTTCCAAATTTAACTCTCCCTCTTTGCCCTAGTAATGTCCTTCCCTGAATTCTTTCCTTTTCATAACCAAGAATTTCACCTCTAGTAACAATCTGTTGCCCCTACAGTCACTCTCAAGGCTGAGTCTGTCAAAACCTCTCTACATATAACTCTCCCATCATCATTTCAGCCCAGAAAATTCCAGTCAGAGTTGTTTTCTGGGGATCTAAATCAGGTTATGGTAATGTGACAGCTCATTCAATATTCTGTAACTCTCCAGCCTCTTGCCATCAACTCTCATTCACAAATTCATATTTTATAGAAAAACTTTAAATGAAGGCTTAGATTAGGCAAAGATTATATTTTGGTCCAGATAGCTGCTGGGATTTACATTGTCCATGGAGAGATCTGACTAAATTCTAAACAGCAATTAAACACATTTAATATTACTTAAAAGTTTGGGTTTCTCAGATAAGGCAGCCTGACTGAATACAAGGGACAGTTGTCTAGAACTTGAAAGAGGCATCCACAGATTTCAAGTTTCAGACTTACCTTCTAACAATATGGCTACGCCACAGCTCTTTTAGTCCTGGAAGAAAATGGCTATGCCAAGGTCATGTTCAAGTAGATCATACTTTTGACAATCTTGGAATATTTGACCATGGAAGGAGCACAGTACATGGGCAGAAAGCTGAGTGGACATTAGAAGCTTGAATCAATGCAATGAGCTTTGCCACTAAACCACTAAAATGGCTGTGTGACCTTGAGCAAGTCCTAACATTTGAGGCTCTCATTGTTGTCATCTATGAAATTAGGGTTAGGGCAAGATTATTGCTAGACTCACTCCATGATATGCTGGAAGGCTTTTCGATATACATTCAGTGGCTAAGCCTAATTGGCAAGTTCCAAAGAACCAGAATCTAAATTTAATTCTCCTAGTGAAACTGGCTCACACTGATGGTTCTATATTTCTGCACAGTCTTTGGAAGTATATTTACAAGATGCTATTATTGTCTTCTTATCTTAACACAAAATTAATATAAATTACTATCATATTTTCCCTTTTATAGGTATAATAAGATAGGTTTTCAGTTTTGAAAATATGTCTATAGGTCATATCTAAATGTAAAAGTACTAGTTGTATCAAAAGCAAGATTCCTTTGCCCAAGTCAATACAGCTTGCCCTAAACATTTTTTTAATTCTCACTTATGAAATCACTTTTTCATATAGGAAAACATCAAATAAGGAAGAAACTAATATGGTAGGTAGAAGGAGCACAGACTAAATGCTAGAAAATCAAGTTCTATATCCTGGATAAGCAGCCTCATGTCTGGTTTGAACCAGCATCCCCATAGAAAATAGAGACACAAAGGTGATCTTTACTGTGTATTCCTGCTCTAAAATTCTGTTGCTCTGGAAAATAATCTGCCCTCATTTCAACCTTGATTCTTAGTAATCTCCTGTGGTAAAAGTGAGTGTCAGGTACATAGAAAGCTGTTCATAAATACTTGTTTAATATAGAACAAATGGAGCAGAGGTACCCACCAACTTCTACTGTGCTCAAATTCATTATAAGCACTGAGGAAGAGCAAAGATTTCAGAGGGGTAATATGAACATATTCAATTGCTTTTTCTGGTGACTCCTTAACTATTCACTTACAAATTCACATTTCAGAAGAGTACACCTCCCACAACAAACTTAATAGCTTGTATGCTATGTTTGCAGCTAAACAATATATATTTTTTAATTAGCATGCTTTTCGCACAACCAGAAAATGAGTTTTGTAGCTATGCCCTTTGAGATTTGCAATTGCCACAAATGCACTTACTGTCAGGTATAGCTAAAAGACTCACGAACATTTATTGTCATGTTCAGGGTTGTTCAAGAAAATATTGTCCAAATCAAGACTGAAGCCAATGAAAGCTCAGCTTTTTCTGAATTGATACTTTGTACAGTTTGTGTACATGGTAATGTCTCCCAAAGTACTAAAAGTTGTTGTGTTATCTGGGGAGAGATGCTAACAGGCTGTGTGACCTAGGGCAAGTCGCTTAGTTTCTTAATTTATAAAATCCGGAATTTACATGAGATATCTTTTCCAGATCTACAATTCTGTTCCTCTAAAAATTAATGCTTTCTTGCAGCTGAAGTTTAATCCTGACACAGACTGACTTGTTACAACCATACAGTGCAGTTCAAATATAACCCAAATAAAACCCCATCCCTAATAGCACAAAAACAATGTCAAGAACAAGCTTGATTTACATGGGAATTAGATTGCGCCTCAGATTTCAGCATTATTATGGGTTCCCACCAGAGTGCTCTCGATTATCCTCCACCCTGTTCAACTGTGCAGTAAATCTTCAGGATATGAAATCAGTGCTTGCTCAGAAAAATAAGTGAATCAACATTAAGCAAATGCAGTAAATCATCAGTTTTCCTCTCCTCGGTCTCCCTTCCCTGCCAAATTCCTATGGAAACAAACAAACAAAAAAGTCAGAAGAGAAAGGAAAACAGAAAATATTTTCAGCCCACTACATTATTTGTTTGACCAAGACTGACCTACATTTTATCAGCATGGCCTCCACCTGCCCTCCCACCTAGCAGAACTATTTTCAGCAGATAGGCCAATGCTTATTTTTGTAGATGTATTAAGCCACATCTCCTGTTAGGCAGGTTTTTTTCTTTCTTTCTTTCTTTCTTTTTTTTTTTTTTAAGGAAGTTATTTCTTAAGCCCATCCAGCTGTTTTCTCAAGTGTACCTTTAGGAGTAAGGGGACAGGAAGCCTGAGAAGATATTGCTAGCTCAGCACTACCTATCATAGTTACGGGGGAAAAAAAAAATCTCAAAGGAATTTACCTTGTTAATAGTAGATCAGCAGCACTTCCTTGTATGGACAGTCATCTCGTTTCTTAACTTGGCCATTGTAAGTCCTGGATAATTACCTTTCTCATTCTAATTTAATTTGCATTAAGCCCAGTATGTTTAGCTTTTGAGACCTAACACTAAAACCTGGCAGACACTAGCCTGTGGTTAGGAATGCAGGACTCCTGGGAAAACATCTGGTCTCATTCTGAATAAATGCTTGAATTCACTTTATTCTCAATGAAAACCTCACTGAATGTCCTTCCTAATGAAGTATATGTTTCACATACATTATTTTAAAGTAAAAATAGATTGACAAATGACCACTAAGAGAACAATGAATAGAAGAATGTTTGATACTTTACCATGAGTTAATCATTAAAATGATTCCTAAAATTATCCTATTATTTTAAAGAACCACATGCCAACTCAAAGCATTTCAATTTGACAAATGAATTTTGAATGGGTTGTAGCCATTTTCAGCTCTTTCTTTTATTCTTACATTTTATCCTTTATTTTGCCACTGTCATGACTGCAGAGTGTAAAGCACTGAATAACCTTTCTATATTTAGTACCTACCATGTGGTTTCTATGGGACATAACATAATAAAAAAAACCATGAGAATATTTTAGTTATTAATTAACCAATAGTCACTTCATAATTACTGCTGGCCTTTCGCTAACAAACATGCACACATATGTATACGTATGTATATATAAGTGTATGAATACAAGTCCTGTGTTTATGTATATATTGGACAATAAACTAGGAGTGTTTCTTTATCAACTTATGGGCTATGTTTGAAAAAATTCAATTTCTCAATACAAACCCTGATGCATCTCTAACTACAGCCATAAAAATATGATGTATTTACCTTCTCTATTATGTACAGTTAGAACTTCTGAGAAAACATTTCTAATTCTAAATATTTATCTTTGTTTGGTGCTAGAAAGCTGAGAGACTGTTCACACTTAAGTTGATAAAATGTTCCTTAAGCATCCAACATAAGGGGACATGGGTTCACTTGAATTTCATGAGAGCAGAAATGATACTTTCCCTGTACTTCCTCATTTTCTCCTTCAGAGGGCCTGACTCCCAAATAGCACTTTACATGTGTGAGAAAATACAAATGGCTCAAAGCAGCATGTGTCAAAACTCAAGGCCTTAACCCCCTGGAGGTATTCAAGAATTCTCAAGAAGTAACATCAGTTATATTCTACTCGACATGGACAATTGACTGGTATTTTATTTTTTGGCAATAAATAAAGTAATATTATTTCACTCCATTATATTTTTCAGTTATTTTCCACAGCAAGTAGTTCCATGGAATACTGACAGAATAAAAGCTATATTCTCCTTTTCCAGCCCTCTTGGAAATATTTAAAATTTGGGAAAATTACATTTAAAGGGCCTTATTAACAGAAGACCCAAGATACCACAATCTTCTAATATTTAGTGCTGGCTGAAAAGAATCACTAAGAATTCCTGGATAACACTACCTCACAGAATTACTTCACCATATGTGAGCTCTTAGTTCTGTGATGCTGATGACATATGCCTCAGTTTCCTCATTTTCCAGACTCTCCTGAATTCCCTGAAATTGATTCTCTTCACAAAATGTG
>NW_017732809.1:0-997 GCF_001890085.2 Hipposideros armiger | reverse complement strand
CCAAACCCACTGTCATCCCAACATGGCTATGGATAAATCTAAGGCTGTTTCCACTGAAAAGCAACATCAGAGTCTTCACACTGTGGAGTCGGGGTGGGGCACAGATTCACCACAATAATCCAGTCAAACACTAAAAAAATGAACAGGTAAGTAAAATTAACAAGCCCCCAAAGCTCCCAGGGTGGGTGTAACTAGTGCTGAGAGTTGCAACAATATAATATCTAAAATGTCCAAATGTGTAAAGAAACAGGTAAGTATGACTTATAAGTAGAAGGAGGAGGGAAGCAGGCAACAGAAACTGTGAGAGTAACCAGATGCCAGATTTAACTGACAATGATTTCAAAGTAGCCATTATAAATATACTTAAAGAATTAAAGGAAACCATGATTAAAGAAGTACAAGAAGGTTTGGTGACAATGGTGCCTCAAATAAAGAACATCAATAAATATGTAGAAATTATTTTAAAATTACCAAATGCAAATTCTGAAGGTGAAAAATATAATAACTGAAATACAAAATTTACTAGAAGGTCTTAGCAATAGATCTGAATTAGCAGAAGAAAGAATTCACACACTTGAAGATAGATTTATAGAGATTATGCAATCTAAGGACAGTGCATGAAAACAAAAATGAACAACGCCTTAGGATTATGTGGGCCATCATTAATTTTACCAACATGCATTTGATGGGAGTACAACAAAGAAACAGAAAAACATATTCAAATAAATAATGGTTGAAATTTTTCCAAATTTATTGAAAAAACATAAATGTATGCATATGAGAAGCTCAACAGACTCCAAAACAAAAGAGATTCACATCAATAAACACCACAGTAAATGTGCTCAAAACCAAAGACATAAAAAAAAATTCTGACACAGCCAGAGAAAAGTGACTTATAACTAACAAAGGGACCCAATAGGACTAATTAATAGCAGAGTTCTCATCAGAAACAATGAGAGCCGGAGGAGTGGTGTAACATATTCAAAGCACTCAAAGA
>NW_017732808.1:177737-178790 GCF_001890085.2 Hipposideros armiger | reverse complement strand
TTAGTCATAAACCAACTTTGGACATAGCAGCTAGTCTGTTCTGGAGCTGATATTATTTTAAAGAGATTGACAAAGTGAGCAATCCACACTGAGGTCACTAGAGGTACATCAGAAAACGTAAACTCTTTTAAAGCAATTCCAGTTTTGAATTCATGATATATGACCAACATCATGCTTTTGGTCACTTAAGCAATGAAGCATGGCAGAGTGACCTTTGGAGCAGGACTGCCTGGGTTGATATATTATTATAGCTTTGCCACTTTTTAGCTGAGGGACCTTGGGCAAGTTGCTTAACCACTCTGTGCCTGTGTTTTATCATCTATAAAAGTACCTATTTCACAGGATTATAATGAGGATTAAATTTGCTAATCCTATAAACTTGAAACAGTGCCTGGCACATTGGGAAACATGCAGTAAGTGTTAGCTACCGATATTATTAGCGCGCGCGTGGCGCGCACGCGCGCGCACACACACACACACACACACACACACACAGTACAGTTTTTAAAAAATGTGGCCACAGCATTAAAGTGTCAGCTTATTTTGTACAACCAAAAATGGAAAGAAGAGTTAAGGCAGGGAAGGAGTTTCTGACACTGTGAAGTCTAAGGTGTATTTCTATATAAATATTAACCATCACAGTATTTGGCTAACTTAATTTCCAAAATGAGTTCATTAAAATTTGTGAAAATATACCAAATTTAAACCAAATCAAAAAGAGAAACTTTAAAGTTAAAGAACATATCTATTTAATTGAAGCTTTAGTCCATAGTCAGAACCTAAATGTGCAGGGTGTGTGCTTTTCCCAAGCTGGCATGGGTGAGGTTCCCCAGACCCACAGGCCCAGAGTTCTCCAACACCATCACGACCTGGAATAGAAGGTAAAGGCCAGTTTCACCCAAAGTCCTGATAAGTCATTCCTTGGGGTGCTCACCAGCACTTGACAAGTTTGGGGGGCCTGGTTCGAGAAAAATAGCTGGATAATAAACTGGAAAAGAAAACCCCACAACAGTCTTAATCTCAGACTAAAGCATACTCGGGTTCCAGGGCAGA
>NW_017732808.1:169636-171722 GCF_001890085.2 Hipposideros armiger | reverse complement strand
ACTCAAAAGTCACACCTGATTCAAACTGTTGTTGCTGTGAAAGGTTTCTATTTTAGTTTAGTTTCATTTTATTGTGAAACAACAAAACAAAACAAAAGAAAAAACACAGGTCCTGGGCCATAGTAAGTAGTCAATAAATGATAGTTTTACAGTCAAGGAACAACTAACTCAAGGTCTCACATTTGTGCTTAATTTCAACTTTCAAGCTACTAAAGATTCTCCCAATCCTCTCTAGCACCCTCATGACTTCGCAAAGGAATTTGAATTAAGTGTTAGAATGAACTTATGATCCTGGTTTTTCTGTTGTATCCCAATTAACGAACCTACTGGTTTCTGAGAGCAAAGCAACAAAAATACCAAATAAGTTTTGCTAGGGAAACTCATGTAGAGGAATCTGCTTTTATTGTAAAAAGTCAAGTCACCTAAGGATTGTGGAAAACGGAAACATGGTTTAGAAAAAGAAAAGAAATACAAGCAAGCATAGGGGCTGCTTCAAGGACTACAAGGGCATTCCCCCTTCTTACTAACACTGGGGCTACTTTATCTCTAACACTGACTTAGTTGCCCTCCCCCTTGGAGTAAAGGTTCTGTACAACGGTAGGGACATCTAATCAACTGATATCTGTTTTTAAATTAGAACCTGTTCCCTTCCAACTAGGAAATGTTAATGGGCAACATATATTTTTACTCGTCAAATGTGCCCCAATTCACCTGATAGTGTGACACTTTCTATTCAAAGATGCTCACATATCCTTCTCCCAGAAGGGTGAAATGTACTTAGTTAGAACTAAATGAATCAGATTGGGAAAATGATTTCAAAAGAAAGTACGTGAAAGAAAACTAGTTTTGAGACCGACTGAATGTTTTGTTATAGGATGTTCCGATGCAACGCTAGGCTTCTTCCAGTACAGATCATTGGCAAGATGAAGTCAGCCACTCCTATTCAAATAACTGTTGATAATACTTTGCCTCTACCTTATACATGCCAATATCCTTTGAGGCCTGATACACTAGCTGAAATTAGCTCGTTATACAATATTACCTTTAAAAAGGTGGCGGGTGGTGGTGGTGGTGGTGTCTTATAATTAATTGCTTTTCCACCTGGGAAGATCAGTGTTTACTTGGATAATAATGCCCTAGGGGTATACCAGAGACTCCCACCTATTTCTCTCAGATACTAAAAGCTGATTTAAATCATGTTAAATTTCCCAGAAATTTTACTCTGATCCAACATGTGGGTGATTTACTCTTACACTCTAGGATATATTAGATTCCTAAGAGGGCATGACTTACCTATTACAATAGCTATTCATAAAAGATATAGGGACTCAAAGGGCAAGCTTTATTCTGTTTACACCAAGTAAAATACCTTGATGATGTAATATCTAAAGATAGGCTACTAATTAACCCTGAAAGACTTGGAGTAATAATATTATCCATTCCTCTCCCAAGAAAAAAACAAACAAACAGCTTGGAGGATTCCTGGGCTTGATTTGATGCTGTCTCAATTAGGTTACACATTTTCCCTTAAAGCTCAGACTCTATGTATCTTATGAAAATCAGATGAATCCAATCCAGCTCAATGGAACTCTGAAGGGAAACAAGGTAAAGAAGCTCTAGACAATGAAACTCAGTAGTTAAAGGGCTCTCTCCCTGTATAACAGCCATCTCTGCTACAGTCATGTGATGCAAACAGAAGAGATAGTTATAGATGCTCCTCTATTTATGTGACCCATTCTGTTGATTCCTTACTAAACTCTCAACACTTCTGTCAATTGACTGGCTCCTTATAAAGTACTCTTGCTTTCTGCCTGTAATATTACTTGAAATCAATGTAACAGCCTAACTCAACAACTTTGTTACCCTCTTTACAGGATGAAGACATCCACAACTGTGTTTTGTTTATTGACCACCTTCTTGTTCCTTAGGAATGATTTGCAGGAAACCCTTATTGATAATGTTGACTCTTATCTGAAAGATGAACAGGGATATTACCAAGCTGGATATACAGTAACTTCCATGGTAAACATACATGTCTCTTATTTACCCAAATAAGATCTATCCAACAAGCCAAATTAACTAATCT
>NW_017732808.1:164098-166386 GCF_001890085.2 Hipposideros armiger | reverse complement strand
CCTCATTACTATGCTTGTCTCCTGCTTACCATCTCTATGTGCTGTAAAAAGCTAACTGTTAGCGATCCTGCACCCACCTGTGTAAAAGAAGTACCTGTCTCTCCAATTTACTTTTATCCAATCCCAGAGGTTTCCCCGCTTTGCTTTCTCCCACCCCCTTAATCTATCACCAATGGATTTCATGTAACCTTTCTTACTTTGGTTTTATGTATAAAATAATGTGCAAACCACCATTTTGCGGAGCATTTTCTCAATTTGTTGAGATTTTGCTTCCCGGCAATTGTCAACAGTTTGGCTCAAATAAACTCTTATAAGTTTTCTCTTAGGCTGGATGTTTTTCGTCAACATTACTTGGCATAGTAGGGCAGGATTACAAAGGAGCCCACCCAGGAACACCCGGGTTTGTTGCTAGGTACCAGCAGGGGCCCACTGTGCCCCACCAGCTCCCTGCTTCGCATCAGGTAAACTTGGGTGAGTTTTCTTGGAATTCCAGACCTCCCTGTTTGTTTGTTTATTTTTTTAATTGGGGAATTGGAGAAGGGGAATGGTGTTGGGGAATCGGGGAAGGGGAACAGCCACATTGTTGTCCTTCAATCTTAGTTGTGGAGGGCGCAGCAAGCTCAGCTCCAGGTCAAGTAATGCTGCTCAGCTCAAGGTGCTCTGTTCAATGAGTTGCGGGTGGGCATAGACACCATCCCATGCGGGAGTTGAACTGGCAGCCTTGTTGTTAAGAGTGTGGGCTCTATCATCTGAGCCACCCGGGCAACAGCTCAGCTTAAGGTGCCGAGTTCAGTCTTTAGTTGAGGCTGGGCATAGCCCACCATTCAAACTGGCAGCCTTGTTAGGAGCACGTGTAGTACCTATTTCAGCATTCCTGTAAAAAAGACAGAAAATACCTCTTTGTTTTTCCACCTGGGAAGATCAGAGTTTACTTGGACAGTAATGCCCCAGGGGTACACAGAGTCCCACCTATTTCTCTCAGATACTAAAGACTGATTTGAATAATGTTAAATTTCCCAGAAATTCTACCCTAATCCAATATGTGGATGATTTATTCTTATGCTATATACAATAACTTTTATGGTAAGCATAAATTTAAGTTTCATATTTACTTGAATAAGGACAGCCCAACAGGCTGAATTAATGGATCTAACAGGAGCTTTTAAATGAGCCAAAGATCAAATAGCCAATATTTACACTGATAGTTGCAATACCTTTGGTGTAGCTCACAATTTGTGGAAGCAGTGAGGCTTCTAACTTCCTTAGGGCAGCCCGTAAGAATGGAAAACAGGTTACAGAATTTAAATTAGATCTCATACAGCAACCAAAACAATTGGCAATTATCAAAATTCCAGGATATTCTCAGGCTGTCATCATAGAAAGAAAATATAATAATAATAATAATAATTTAGCTGATACTGCAGCTAGACTGACAGTAATAAACAGCCAAATTATCCAGACTTAAGNTTCAATCTTTTTTTTCCCCTGAATAAAAAATAAAGCCAACATTCTCCGTCATTTAGGAGACAATTTCGTTTGCGGACCTGCTACACTAATTATTAGGTGTCTTTTTTTTCCCACCAATTTTTTTTTAAGTCAAACATCAACTGGGAGCAAATTGATCACTGAGTTTCACTTATTTAATAGTCAAAAGTCCACTTGAAGCCGCTGTCCCCTATTCTCGGAAGAATGATCCGCCTGGGGCGGTGGCGTAAGCGGGGGCTGATGTGTATATACTTTTTTGTTCTTCAAGTGTCTAGGTATACAGAAGTGTATTCATTTCAGGTGTACGCGGCTTAGCGTGTGATCACCAGACACGTGATTTTCCCCCTGGTTGTTCTTTCACCTACCCATCCCCCTCACACCCCCGACACGACTTGAAATAGACACCCTAGGACATGATAAAGATATACCTGTCTATAAAATACACGAAAAAACCAGACTTGCTCACCGTTTTTATGACTCTCCTCTACTGATGTTGGGCGGCGGCGACCTCAAAGCCAAGCAACCCAAGTGAAATGTCTCAGTTGATCCGCAAACGGTGCCCGATGGACGGACCGAAGATGACGGTGGAGGTACGTGTTTCCATCCGTGGAAATGGCTGAATTTACCCTGGAATCGATCGGGCTGGGTGGGCAGGCATCTCGGGAATCAGATCTCCCAGTCGGCCCTGGGGGCCTCCACTGGCAAAGGTGGAGCGTGGGGTGTCCGTTCGCCCGTCGACCCGTGTCAAGCGTTCCTGTGACAGAGGTGTTCAGAGAGAAAAGTTTCCAAGGCCGGGACACTTC
>NW_017732808.1:159411-161468 GCF_001890085.2 Hipposideros armiger | reverse complement strand
CGTTATACAATATTACCTTTAAAAAGGTGGCGGGTGGTGGTGGTGGTGGTGTCTTATAATTAATTGCTTTTCCACCTGGGAAGATCAGTGTTTACTTGGATAATAATGCCCTAGGGGTATACCAGAGACTCCCACCTATTTCTCTCAGATACTAAAAGCTGATTTAAATCATGTTAAATTTCCCAGAAATTTTACTCTGATCCAACATGTGGGTGATTTACTCTTACACTCTAGGATATATTAGATTCCTAAGAGGGCATGACTTACCTATTACAATAGCTATTCATAAAAGATATAGGGACTCAAAGGGCAAGCTTTATTCTGTTTACACCAAGTAAAATACCTTGATGATGTAATATCTAAAGATAGGCTACTAATTAACCCTGAAAGACTTGGAGTAATAATATTATCCATTCCTCTCCCAAGAAAAAAACAAACAAACAGCTTGGAGGATTCCTGGGCTTGATTTGATGCTGTCTCAATTAGGTTCCACATTTTCCCTTAAAGCTCAGACTCTATGTATCTTATGAAAATCAGATGAATCCAATCCAGCTCAATGGAACTCTGAAGGGAAACAAGGTAAAGAAGCTCTAGACAATGAAACTCAGTAGTTAAAGGGCTCTCTCCCTGTATAACAGCCATCTCTGCTACAGTCATGTGATGCAAACAGAAGAGATAGTTATAGATGCTCCTCTATTTATGTGACCCATTCTGTTGATTCCTTACTAAACTCTCAACACTTCTGTCAATTGACTGGCTCCTTATAAAGTACTCTTGCTTTCTGCCTGTAATATTACTTGAAATCAATGTAACAGCCTAACTCAACAACTTTGTTACCCTCTTTACAGGATGAAGACATCCACAACTGTGTTTTGTTTATTGACCACCTTCTTGTTCCTTAGGAATGATTTGCAGGAAACCCTTATTGATAATGTTGACTCTTATCTGAAAGATGAACAGGGATATTACCAAGCTGGATATACAGTAACTTCCATGGTAAACATACATGTCTCTTATTTACCCAAATAAGATCTATCCAACAAGCCAAATTAACTAATCTAACAGGAGCTTGTAAATGAGCCGAAGGTTAAATAGCCGATATTTACACTGACAGTTGCTATACCTTTGGTGTAGCTCACAACTTTGGAACGTTGCGGAAGCAGCAAGGCTTCTGAACTTCCTCAGGACAGCCCATAAGAATGGAAAACAGGTTGCAGAACTTAAATTAGCTATCTTACAGCAACTGAGACAATTGGCAATTATCAAAATTCCAGGACATTCTTAAGGCCGCCACCATGGGAAGCAAAAGAAAATAATTTAGCTGATACTGCAGCTAGACCAGCAGCAATCAACAGCCAAATTATCCAGACTTGAGAATGTTTCTTCTCCCTATTAAATCAATAAAAGACTCTTTGGCAGTTCCAATGGCAGAAGAAGAAAAGAAAATATGGCAACAAAAGGGGGAAACTTTGACCCAAACAGATATAGCTTAGCATGTACGTGAAGCTAATGCATTGGGGCCTTGGAAAGATGGTTTCATAGAGTAAAGAATATTATTAAAAGCCTCCTACTGTAGCTCATAAAGTGTATAACAGATGTTCTATCTGTGTAAAATATAACAGTGGAAAATCACTCCATGGGTCCCAAGGACGTTTCTCATTTCCTTTAGGTCCATTTGAAGTACGGTAATTGGATTTTATCCAAATGCCACCATCTCAAGGGTACAAATATATATAGTTGTGATTCGTATGTTGTCTCACTGGGTAGAGACATTCCCTTGCAGGAGACAACAGCCTTAATGGTCGGTAAGCTATTATTATTATTATTATTATTATATTAATAAAATAAAAAATAATTAAAAGAAAAAAAATAATAATACCCAATTGTAGAACTCCCTGTGAGTCACATACTAACTGAGAAACTCATTTCACTGGGCCAATAATATAATCTATTTGTAATATTTGGCTTATTTTACAGCATTTTCATTGTGCTTATCATCCCAGTCTTCAGGATCAGTGGCATGTACAAAAGGTACAATGAAAAGTCAAGTAGGTAAA
>NW_017732808.1:157723-158676 GCF_001890085.2 Hipposideros armiger | reverse complement strand
CTGGCTGCTGGCTACATACGGTAGCCCATGGCAACCCACTGCCACAGGGGCTGCAGCCTATGCCGTCGCCGGCAACTTATGGCATCCCAGCTCCAGGTTGAGGTGTTGTTCAGCATCTTAGCTGTGGAGGGCAGTGTCACTGGCCCTCATATGTGGGATCCGAATGGGGGCCCTCTGATATCCCAAGCCAGCTCTTAACCATCACGCCACTCGGCCGGGCCAACATTTTCTTTATGCTTATCACCCCAGTCCTCTGAATTGGTAACATGTACAAATGGTAAATTAAAACTCAACTAGGTAAAATTTTAGAAGTGTTTGTTTTAATCTCCTTTGGCCAAAAGCTCTCTTTATAATGCTTCTCAACCTGAGATATTCCTTTTGGTAAACACAAGCTTTCACCTCATTAGTCATTTTCACATTATGTAAAGGTGTTACCAACCAACCGAGTGACCCCCTCCCCCCCATAAAGACTTAAGTTTTCTTTCCTATAGAAATGTTAAGTCTCCTCCCTGGTTTCTTAGCCCTTGGCTTTGATTACTCTTCTCATCAGTTTGTGAATCCTAGGCTAAAGAGTGCTCTTAACCTGAATCCTAGAATTCTTCTATCTCCCCCTCCCCCTTCTTGATTGCTTTGTAAATCATTTTCTGAATCCTAAATAGAAGTCTCCTACCCCTGCTTCAGATAGCTACTTGAAAGCCTGTGACTTCCTAATATCCCCCAGGCCAGTAAGCTAAATGCCAAACCCATTCTGAGTCCAGACAATTGACGCCACCTGAGTGACAGGTTGAATGGCCATAGGCTTCATGAGAGCTAACAGATTTATTAATTAAAATCTATTTCTCCTCATTCAGGGACCTTGGGGATACAGAGGACACCCAAACAAGTTTGCCAGTCACAACCAAAGAAGCCAACATGGTCTTCCAGGTGGAGCTCGAGGCCCCTTCCTCTCATCT